>NC_143514.1:65302232-65461860 GCF_031878675.1 Megascapheus bottae
TGAGTAGTTTATTAGAGATTTTAAAAAATTCATGAGGTGGGCCCGGGAGTTTGGCCTAGCGGTTAAAGTGCTTGCCTAGCATGCACAAAGACCCGGGTTCGATTCCTCGGTACCACATACACAACCAAACCGGAAAAGTGGCAGAGACAAGACTGCGACGGCGACAGAGAGCGAAAGAAGCGAGCTGAGCTGAAGTGAACAGAGCCCAACCGAGTGGTGGCCGGAGCGAGCTGGACCGGAGCGTGCGGGAGCGAGCCGAGCCAGAGCCAGCAAGGCCGGAGCGAGCGGGGCCAGAGCGAGAAGGGGCCGGAGCGAGCGGGGCCAGAAAGAGAAAGGGGCCAAAAAAAAAAAAAAAAAAAAAAAAAATTCATGAAGTTTTCTGCCAGGCTGGTTTCAAACCACAATCCTCAGAGCTCCTAAGTAGCTAGGATCTTCGAAGTAGCTAGGATTATAGGCATGAGTCACAGGCACTCAGTGTATTTATTTTCATAAATATGGTACATATGCTTTATACAAATTTCTAATAAGGATTGGCTCAGTTGGTAGATTACTAGTCAACAAGTAGAAGTAACAAGTACCAAGTTCAAGTCACATTCTTTTTCTTTTCTTTTTCTTTTTTTTTTTGGCAGTTCTGGGGCTTGAACTCAGGGCCCAGGCACTGTCCTTGGACACGTTTTGCTCAAAGCCAGTGCTTTGCCACTTGAGCCACACCACCACTTCTGGCTTTTCCTGTGTATATGGTACCAGGGAAGTGAACCCATTGCTTTGTGAATGCTAGTCAAGCATGCTACCACCAGGCTACACTCCTGGCTGCATTCATAAACCTAAAAAATATTCTAATAATCCATAAAAGCATAATAAAACAGTTCACCTGAAATCTGATGACATGAGATCACTGTTCACATTTTGGAGAAAATATGTTTATAATTTTATTTACCTGTTTATTTATGTAGAACTCTGGGCTTCACACCCTTGCTTGGCTTGCTGTTCACACTCAGTCTATACCTCCAGCCTAGCTTCTTTGTTGGAGATAAGAGTCTAGTAGAAATTTCTGCCTGGGCTGGCGTTGAATTGTGATCCTGTGGATCTCAGCCCCCTAACTAGGTTGGAATATAGGTGTGAGCCACTAGTGCCTAGTTTGGCCATTTGCTTTTCAGTTTGCTCAGAAAATGCTATGAATAGCTTTATCAACACCTTTAGTGTTAGAGGCCTCAGGACTGTACTTACATAAATGCTTCATAAATCTTTCTACTCAAGTAACCCCATAGGCAGAGAAGATGAATGTTTTACCAAACAGGTAATGCATAAGCCTGGTGTGGGGCTGAAATGTCAGCAGGAAAAATTTCTTTATTGGGTGCACACATGGGACAGTTGGGGGGGGGCGTGGAAGGGTAGTAGGTGCCAGTAGCCAGTAGCAAGTACTGGGGCTCGACTCAGGACCTCAGGCTTTTACTTGGACTTCTTCTCTTAAGGCTGGTGCCCTACCATTTGAGCCAAAGCTCTACATCTGGTCTTTGCTGGTTAACTGGAGATAAGAGTCTTACAGAATTTTCTGCCTGGTCTAGTTTGGAACCTGAATCCTCAACTCTCAGCCTCCTGAGTAGCTAGGTTTACATCAACACCTAGTTTTTATTGGACTTTTACCTTAAAAACTCAGACCAATTTTATATTATACCTTTTATTGCTTTGCATTTGACACCGTGCTTATTTTTATCTAAAATATTGTATCTTTTCTCATCTAATAAGCGAAGCCCTTTGCTAAGTATTAAAATCATTTCCAATTTTTCTCTAAAATAAACACCATTGCATTCTTATGTCTCTCTTCTTTCTCTTGTCTGATTATATAATTAGAAGAGAGTTGTAGAATGGGCATTTTAACAATATGGATATTCCTTTGTTTCTCATTACCTTTGAAAAATTGGTTCAAGTGACAAGAAAAGAAGCTGGTAGTGAGAAGGGCTATTGCTATAGGCGAGGATTTTTATTCCTGGCCAGGACCTACCCAGGAAGGCTGGCTCTCTGCTTAGGCCCGACCATTTCTCTGCATTTTCAAACAGGTTATATGACTTCTCTTGGTCCAGCACTGTGCTAAGTTCTATATTTTCCTCTCTGTCTCTGTCTCTGTCTCTGTCTCCTCTCCCCCACCTTTTTTTTGGCAGGTCCTGGGGCTTGAACTCAGTGTCTTGACATTGTTTCTTAGCTTTTTTCTAAAGGCTAGTGCTCTGTCATGTAAGTCATAGCTCCATTTCCAGCTTTTTGGTGGGTAGTTGGAAATGAGTCTCACAGATTTTCCTGCCCAGGCAGAGATCAAATCACAATCCTGCCGAGTAGCTAGGTTTATAGGCTACCAGGATCTGGCTATGCTAATTTTTTTTTTTTTTTTTGCCAGTCTTAGTGTTTAAACTCAGGCTTTGGGTGCTGTCCCTGAGCCTTTTTGTGCTCAAGGTTACTGCTCTACCACTTGAGCCATAGTGCCACTTCCAGCTTCTTCTAAGTACTTACTGGAGATAAGAGTCTCACAGACTTTCTTGCCCTTGCTACTTCGAACCACAGTCCTCAGATCTCAGCCTCCTGAGGAGCTAGGATTACAGGCATGATCCACCAGTGCCTGGCTTATGCTAATTTCTTATTGCCACCGTCTCTCCACTTAGCGTTGCCAACAATCTGGTGAGGTGGGTATTATTCTGCTCATTTGACCCTGGAAGATGCCAGTTCTGTGAATCCAGGTGTTTGGGCCAAGATTACTGAATTGATAATCTGATGTTTGGGTGCCTGATTCAGTCAGCCAGGATTACTGTTGGCTTATTGAGCAGGTCAGCTTTATTGTAGACTTGTTCCTAGGATCGTTGTCGAAAAAACAAAAACACTAGAGCTATTTTAAGTTTTTGTTTTTTTTTTTAAAGGAGAGGTAATAGTTGGGGAGGAGGGAATTGCACAAACACAGACAAGTCTCATGGAGCCCAAGAGGAGAAGTAATTAGTCTCCTGAGAGATGAGGAAGCAGTGTGCTCTCGCTTTTACTGTTTCTCTCTGGGAAATCATGGCCTCCAGCCTTTGCTTCTGTAAGTGCATTTCCATCCTTCTTTTCTTGCCACAGACCAGCTTGTCTGCTGGGCCATGAAAGTGACCTTTTCTCTGCACTCAATTTTACATCCTTTCACTGCAAACCTGCAGCCTAGACCTCTCATTCCAAACCCAGATCCCTCAGAGAGATCTGGTAATCAGGGTCTACTTGGGGGTCCCACCGATTGTGGCTTTGGGAACCAGATGGGTAGCACAGATCTGGTTGCTAGTGTAGTTTCCAGGTAGAGAAAGGAAGAGTCCTTTAGAGCTGTTAGGATGCATCTATTATGACTCCCTGCCTAGAAAGTCCAAGTATTCCCAAGACTCTTTTGGATGTAAATGATAAAAATCCAACTAAATGGACACATTAAGAAAAGGCAGAATTTATCATTTCTAACAGGAAAGTCAAGAACACAGCCAGATCCATTTGCTCAAGAATAGTGCTCAAGAATAATATGGTTGTACTAGCTCATTTGAAGGAACCCATGCATTTCTCTCCATCTCTCAGGCCTTTCCTTGTGTATGTTTTGCTTCTTTCTGAAGGAGGCCTTTTGCAGTTATGGTGGTGGTGGTGTGACTGCTAGTAGCTCATTTTAATGTTCTCATGACCTAGCTTCCTCAGGGGAAAGCAAGTTTCCCTCTCTCCAATAGTTTCAGTTCTGTCTTCAATTGAGCCTTACCCCAGCCTACACCAATTCCTGTGGTGGGGAGTGGCTAGTTTCAGTCATGTGACCATTCTAGAGTGTCAGCTACTATTGCATAGAGAAGGGTCTGTAATCTCAAAAGAACAGCAGGATGCTTTTAACAGAAATTCCAGAACCTACTATCTAAAAACAGCAATAGCAGATTGAGCAGGGTATCAGTCCGTGGCTCAAGCCTGGAATCCTAGCTACTCAGAAGGCTGAGATCTGAGGATCAGGGTCAGCACCCAGACCCTAAGTTCAAGTCCCAGGACTGGCAACAAAACAAACAGACAAAGTAGTGATAAGCACAAATCATGACTGTTCAGAGTTACCCAAACAAACAGGCTCCAGGAGAGAGGATTGGGATGAGAAGGTCTGCTATTGCTACTGGCAATAATAGTAGCTGCAGCAGCAGCAGCAAAAGTAGTAGAAGCAGTAGTAATGGCTAACATTCACTGGGTACTTATTGGGTGCCAACCACCAGGGATGGAACTTATGAGCAATACTTCCATTGATTCTAGTGACAATCCCATGAGGAAAGTAGTTGTTTTTTTTCCTTCCAGTACTAAAATTTGAACTCAAGGCCTTGACCTTCCTATGTTGATAATGCCAATCCACCAGCCCCTTTTTGTGTTGACTGTTTTGGAGATAGTGTTTCCCCCTTTGGCTGGGCCACCTAGACTGTGTTATCTGGTGTGTCATTGAGATTTCAGGCACAAGGCAGTGTGCCCAGCCATTATGCTTCCCCCATAGCCTGCTGCTGCACCCAACCACTGGTTCAAAGGGAATCTTCAATTTTTTTTTTGTCCGAGCTGGCCTCAGACCTTGATTTTCCTATCTCCACCTCCCAAGTAGCTAGGATTACAGATTGGCTTATGAGTCCATGATTTGTTTGTTTTTTGCCAGTCCTGGGGCTTGAATTCTGGGCCAGGACACTGTCTCTGAGCTTGTTTTTGTTCAAAGCTAGCACTCTACCACTTGAGCCATTTTCAGCTTTGTGTTTTAGTAGTTTATTGGAGAAAAGAGTCTCATAGACTTTCCTGCCCAGGCTAGCTTTGAACTGCAATACTCAGATCTCAGCCTTCTGAGTAGCTAGGATCACAGGCATGAGCCACCAGCACCCACCTCAGGTGCCCGTTTTATACAGGGAACTACTAAGGCTCAGAGAAATGAAGTGACTACAGTGTATGAAGAGCATAAAGTTGGAGAGTCAGTCAGTGACTTGAAAGCAAGGCTGTCTGGCTCCATTATCCATAACCTTAGCAGCTAGTTACATAGTTATAGGCTGGGAAAATGGTGTTGGGCCAGAAAACAAGAGCACGTGACTGGGTGACATGGGACTAATAGAAGAGGTTCAAGACCATTCCTTTGTGTAGGGGACTCTGCTTCATCATACATAGAGCAGGAAGAAGCTAACTCTAGCCTTAGGTCTAGTGTTTCCTAAAACTGACTCCTTGGCACCATTTGCAAACTAGCAGCCCTGTAGGCCATATATGATACATATGTGTGTGCATATATATTTATTTATCTTAGCCTATGGTATTTATAAGAATGAATCAGTGCCCAAATTCAAAAATTGAGAAATTTCACACAAGAATTTGATGTGGAAAGTCAGATTATCTGATAGCTCTAGGCCTATATTCCCATGGCAACCGTCTGCTAGCGTGTCCTAGCAGCTGCTGCCTGCAGGCGAAGCACGCACTCTCCCTTTCTGTGGTCACTGCCATTCCCCATTGTCCTGCACTTGACTGTTTCATTTTTATTGTCTTTATTTTGTTTTGTTGGTCCTGGGGCTTGAACTCAGGGCCTGGATGTTGTCCCTGAGCTTTTTCACTCAAGGCTAGTCGCTACCACTTTGAGCCACAGCACCACTTCCAGTTTTCTGGTAGTTACTTGAAGATGGGAGTCTTATGGACTTTTATGCCCAGGCTGGCTTCAAACTGTGATCCTCAGATCCCAGCTAGGATCCTGAGTAGCTAGGATTACAGGCATGAGCCACTGGCACCTGGCTTCATTTTTATTTTTTATTGTGACCTTTGGGGGCATTTGAACTAGAATCATGATGTTCCAAGTTCATGATCCCTGGAGACAGAATTCAGTCCAGCTTGGGTCAAATGTCTACCTCAGTTCCAAGTGCTGTGGCCATAGCAGCAGGGCTGGCTTCAGTGGGTCCTGGGGCACTTCTCTATGGCTGGCCACAGTAGGTTCTCAAAACAGGACTATGTCCTTGGGCACACATTCCAAAAAGATTCTAGTGCCAATCAAGGCCCAGAATTCTACTTATTATTACATAAAACATAATAATCCAGGCCTCAGGTCACAGTGAAGGCCTCTACTGAAGTGAAAACAAGAGGGCATGGAGGGGATGGGGCAAAGTGATTCACATGACATTAAGGACATGGTGTTTTGTGGGCAAGGCTGGGAGGGGGAAAGCCCCTGTGGCTCAGGTCACTGGGTAAAAGGTAGAGTACTTATCAAGGCTGGGAACAAGAAGCCCAACACTGGTGGCTCACACCTGTAATCTTAGCTACTCAAGAGCTACATCAAAGTTCAAAACTAGCCCTGGCAGAAAAGCCATGAGATATGTATCTCCAATTAACCACCAAAAAGAAGTGGAGGTATGGCTCAAATGGTAGAGTGCTGGCTTTGAATAAAAAAGGTAACAGAGGGCTGGGAGTTTGGCCTAATGGTTAAAGTGCTTGTCTAGCATGCATGAATACCCGGGTTTGATTCCTTGGTACCACATACATAGAAAAAAGCCGAAAGTGGTGCTAAGGCTCAAGTGGTAGAGCTCTAGCCTTGAGAAAGTCCAAGGACAGTGCTCAGGTCCTGAGCTCAAGCCCAGGACTGGCAAACAAAAAAAAAAAGTAACAGAGCCCTAACCTTGAGTTCAAGCTATGGTATGGGGGGTGGGAGGGAGGGTTCAGAGAGAAAGGATTCCAAGGAAAGGTCTGGCTGCTGACTGAAAATCCAAGTGTAACTTGGCTGATACCTTATTTGGAGACAGGAGGACCTGGGAAGGACTCAGGTGCCAGGTGTTGTCTTGTTTGAAAGCTCATCAGAGGGAATTGCCCTGAGAGGAGGCCCCCAGCTCTGTGGCTGGGTTTCTACCACTCTGCATCTAGTTTCCTTGATCCCTTGATTATCTTGGGCGGGTTTTACTGAATGACTCAGGAGCTTGAGCAAGCTTTGCTACCAGGTTTCATAGCTTTCAGGGAGGGAAAGTCTGATCATTTCCTGATAAGTGGGAAACAGTCATTAGATGTAAAAGGAAGCAGGAAGGTTGAGCCCCAGCTTCAAAAAAGGCTCTCTCAATGTGTGAGAAGTAATGCACCTACTATTTGGCGAATGTAACTGTAACCCCTCTATATATTACCGCAACAAGAAAAAATTAAAGTAAAAAAGACTGTCTAAGTCTTCATTTATTTCTGGCTTTATTGGTGGTAAAGTTGGAGATGAAAGTCTTATGGACTTTCTTGGCTTCAAACCTTGACCCTCAGAGCTCAGCCTCTTGAGTAGCTGAGATTATAGGTATGAGCCACCAATGCCAGGCTCAATTTTTTTTTTTTTTTGGTCGGTCTTGGGGCTTGAACTCTGTCTGGGCCTGGGTGCTGTCCCTGAGCTCTTCAGCTCAAGGCTACTGCCTACCCTTTGAACCACAGCCTCACTTCCTCATTTCTAGTGATTAATTGGAGATAAGAGTCCCACATTCTTTAGTGCCTGGGCTGGCTTTGAACCTCAATCCTCAGATCTCAGCCTCCTGAGTAGCTAGGATTACAGGTGTGAGCCATCACACCCAGCTTCTAGCGCAAGCTTTTATTCCTTAAAAAAATTTTTTTTTGCCAGTTGTGGGACTTAAACTCAAGGCCTGGGTTCTGCCCTGAGTTCTTTCATTCAAGGTTACTACTCTACCACCTGAACCACAGTACCACTTCCAGTTTTCTAGTGGTTAATTGCAGAAAAGAGTCTCATCAAGGAAGTAGCACTATGACTCAAAGTGGTAGAGTGCTAGCCTTGAGCGAAAAAGCTCAGAGACAGCATCCAGGCCCTGAGTTCAAGCCCCAACCAACGGAAAAAAAAATCTCATGGACTTTCTTGCCTGGGATGGCTTTAAATCGTGATCCTCAGATCTCAGCTTTCTGAGTAGCTAGGATTATAAATATGAGCTACCAGTGGTAGGCCAAGTTTTTATTTTTTATTTTTGTCAGGTATGGGGCTTGAATTCTGTGACTGGGCACTGTCGCTGAGCTCTTCAGCTCAAGGCTAGCAGTCTACCACTTGAGCCACAGCACCATTTCCAGTTTTTATTCTTTTTTTTTTTTTTTGGTGGGTCCTGGTTTTTTTGTTTTGTTTTGTTTTGCCAGTTGGGACTTGGACTCAGGGCCTGAGCACTGTCCTTGGACTTTCTCAAGGCTAGAACTCTACCACTTGAGCCTCAGCACCACTTCTGGCTTTTTTTCTATGTATATGGTACGGAGGAATTGAACCTGGGTCTTTGTGCGTGCTAGGCAAGCACTCTACCACTGGGCCAAACTCCCGGCCTGGTCCTGGGGTTTGAACTTGGCCTGGGCGCTGTCCCTGCGCTCTTTAGCTCAAGGCTACCACCCTACTCTTGAGCCAAGCCCCACTTGGCTTTTTCTAGAGGTTAATTGGAGATAATAGTCTCAGGTCCTTCTGTGGCTTTGAACCTTGATCCTCAGATCTCAGCCTCCTGAGTAGGCTAGGATTACAGGCGTGAGTCACTGCACCGGGCTGCAGTTTTTATTCTTAATGGAAGTAACAACATCTAACAGCTACTGAGGGCCTTTGCCACTGTCAGCATAGTATTGTGCAAGCCTCAAATCTTAATCTGTGAAGTGACATTGTTATGATTCTCCTTTGCTGGGAAGAAGTTGAGAATCAGGTAAAATGACTCTCCTGGGGCTTCTAGCCAGTAAGAAAATGAACCACGAACTAGCTTCCAGAAGTCCTGTCCTTGACTAAAGTGGTGAGCCCTGTATTTCTGAGAAGGTCTTCTGGTGACGCAGCAAGGCTGGGCCTACTGTATCAGGATACATCTGGCTGGAAAACAAGGAGTCCAAGAACCTTCTCTCCTGGTAGGGTTTCTTGTTTTTGAATTTTTTTTTTGCCGGTCCTGGGACTTGAACTCAGGACCTGGGCACTGTCCATGGACACTATTTGCTCAAGGCTAATCTTCTGCCTTTTGAGCTACAGTGCCACTTCTGGCTTTTTCTGGGTATGTGGTACTGAGGAATCGAACCCAGGGCTTTGGGCATACTAGGTGAGCACTCTATCACTAGGCTGTGCTCTCAGCCCTGATTTTTTTTTCTTTCATTTTCTTGTCCCTTAAGCTTCACTCAAGGCTACTATTCTACCACCTGAGCCATACCTCTACTTGTGGCTTTTGGGAAGATAAGTGGAGTTAAGAGTCTTGTAGAAGCTGGCTTTGAACTGTGATCTTCAAATCTCATCCTCTCCCTGCCACCCCCTCACCCCCTGGCCAGTAGCCAGGATTACAAATGTGGGCCACTAGAACCCTGTCAGAGTTTCTGCTACAGGGGAAGGATGAGGGCCTCTGAGCTAGTTCCCAGGCTCCTGTCACCTCAGCCCTCCTCTGTGGCTCTTTCTTCCCAGTTTAGATGAAAGGTCCATTCACTGGTGTCCCCAGGGCTGGTTCTGGAAGTGTCTCCAGCTATGTCTCCTTTCTCCAGCCATGTCTCCTTTCTGCAGCCTACCTTCCTTGTGCCACCTTCTCTGTTCTTGAGTTCGGGAGTACAGGCAGGGATAGGATCACTTCTTTGTGTTTCAGGGCCAGTGGTGAGTGCTGCCCGCTCCTGTCATCAGGACACACTTCCAAAGGTTCCTGTGCAAGTCAGGCTGTAGTAAACACTTGAAGTAGGGGAAGGGAGCCAAGCAATAGCCTGGGATTGCATCAGGGCTGACGCACTCCCTGCCTCTTCCCCCACTCAGTCCCAGTGCAGCCCTCAAAGGCCAGGACACTGGGCCAGGCCTAAGCTCTCTAGCCTTTATTCTGCCTCAGGGAGAGAGGCCAAGGGCTGACGTGAAGAGGGGAACTGTAGGAAGAGGAGGCAGACTAGAGCTAGCTGACACAGCTGAACGCTAGAGAGAGGGAAAAGGCGAGGTAGTCAGAGGAGAGAGTCCAAAGAGGCTGGAAAGGGCCGGGTGTCCAGGTCTTGTAATCCTTGCTACTTAGGAGGCTGAGATCATGGTTCAAAGCCAGTTCAGTCAGATAAATCCTAGGCAATCTTAGCTCCAATTAACTAGCAGGAGCAAAGAGTGGAAGGTAGCTCAGATAGCAGAGTAGAAAAAGCTAAGGACAAACACAAGGCCTTGAGTCAAGCCCCAGTACTGGCATGCACACACACACACACACACACACACACACACACACACACCACCAGATACCAGGCTCTCAACACATGAAACAATGACAATAATAATAATAACATCCGGCTTATGATACATTGGACATTTGACCAGGACTTCTGCTTCCATAATCAGAGACAGCTACTTTTTATTGAGTACTATTATTGCTATCTTCCTATTGCTACCCTAACTGGTTTATGTGGCTTATCTTGGGAAATGCCAGCAACACTGCTCTGAGTTGTTATGCCTATGATTATCCTTTTGCAAGTAAAGAAACTTAGGGTTAAAGTTCAGAATAGTTGATCGACTCCTGTGGCTCATGCCTATAATCCTAGCTACTCAGGAGACTGAGATCTGAGAATGGTGGTTCAAAGCCAGACCAGGCAGGAAAGTCCTTGAGACTATCTCTAACTACAAAAAAAAAAAAAGAAAAGAAAGAAAGAAAGAAAGCTGGAAGTAGAGCTGGTCTCAAGTGATAGAATGCTAACCTTGAGCACAGAAGCCGAGGGACAGGGCCCAGGCTCTGAATTCAAGCCATAGGATGGCACACACACAAAAAAGTTTAGAATTATCCAAGGTCACTGGGGCATTAGACAGTCTAGATTGTTTAGATCCTTATCTGTCTACTCTTTGCTTCATCCTTATGGATTAATTTAATGTTCTCAATTACAGTTAGGTAGTTATTATTAGTTTTGGTTTACATGTGGGAAAACTGAGACTTGGGAAAATGAATTGACTTGTCTAAGGGCAGAGTGTGTAAATCAAATTTTTGTTTCTTTAACAAAAATTAATAGCATATATTAGTTGTAAGGGGGAAAGGGCTCACTATGCCATTTCCATGAACATGTACAACATACTCCATCAACCTCAGTCCCTCTGTTACTCTACCCTATTTATCCTTTCTCCTCCTGCTCCCCCTCTCTCTGATGGTTCAGGCTGGCCTTGAACTTAAAATCCTACCTAAATGTTTTTAGTTCTAGGATGGGATTACAAGTGTGTGCTATCATGCCTGGCCCTACTTCACACTGTTAATTTTGTTGACACCTCATGCTGACCTCAGGCCTAACTGCCCCTAAGTGCTGAGCCCATTAAGAGTCCATCTCAATTTGGTCTGGGCATCTCAGTTTGGTCTGGGTATAATTTTCTTTCTCTTTCTCATGAGATGATTGAGTCACTGCCTCAGTGTTTTTCATGCTGTCTGGAGACCATCTGAGCACTTAGCTTTCCCTCTGGACTGTCAGCTCTCTGTTGGCTAACTCTGGCTACTCCCTTAGCTCTGTGTATCTGCTATAGCCTGGAGCAAGAGAAGGGTTGGTTAAAGGAAAAAAAAAATAGATTCCTTAATGAGCTGAGATTTGAACTTAGGTCTGCTAGGCTCTGGCAGAGCCATTTCTGTTCACTTTACCCATTCTAGGCCTCTTTGCAAAGGGAGGCCTGCACAAGCAAATGCCAGAACAGTAGGCTGCTTGAGTCCTTTCTCTATCCTCCCTTTTTCTTTTCCAGAAGCTGAGGAGAAGAAACATCAAGTGTCCCCTGCACCAGCCTCAACCCCCACGTTGTTCAGGAATGCAAAAGGTGAAGAGTCACCATGGTAACCAGCGCCAGGTGTGCTGGTGAATACTGTTTCTGCAGCATCCCGGGCGATGCCTGCCCTGTGCTGGTCTCAGGCCTGTTTTCTGGCTTCAGGGAACGGCCTTTCATTTATTCTCCTTAATGGGACATTATAGGAGACTTTTGCTTTTCATTGCCTGCATTGCCTTATAAGTGGAAAGTGAGAGGGGGAAAATCATTTTCCTTTTCCCTTCTCATTTATTCAGAGAACGCCAGAAAAAAATGTGATCTTTCCCTTTGGAGGGCTTTGCTACCGCTGGTCATGAAACCCCATCATCATTTCAATTGCTCTGTTTTAAAGGTTTGTGAAAACTGCACCAAATTGATTTTTTCCTTATCACTCCTATTTTTTCCTGTGGTCTCTCTTCTTTACTGCTGCATTTTCATGTATAGATGGAACCTGTGATACTCTGTGGTTTAAAGACCCAAACTGAAGAGGGTTTGTAAAGGGTACCGAATTCTTGCTCTTTCTTATTCGTGTACTTACATATTTATTTTTTACCCTTGGTCTGTTGAAAAGGATTTGGCTCACAGATTCTAAACTCAGTTTAGCTGTAGGCCTTAATCACTATTGAGCAGAGAATCTTAGGATCACAAGAATGAATTGAAAATAATCTTAGAAGTCTCCTGGCTCAGAAGTCCTCCAACTTTGAGATTTTTATCAATAGTTCAAAGTTTAAAAAAATAAGGGAGACTGAAATGAGTTGCCAGACTTGAGTTTGGATAAACAAAAGCATTAAAGAGACACAATGATCTTGTGCTCTAGCCACTGTTTTCCTTTTTTTTTTGGTGGTACTGGGTTTGAATTTGGGGTTGTCCCCACACCCTTTTTGCTTCTGCTGCTGCTGCCAGTCCTAGGCTTGAACTCAGGGCCTGAGCATTGTCCTTGGGTTTTCTCAAGGCTAGAGCTCTACCACTTGAGCCACAGCACCACTTCTGGCTTTTTCTGTGTATGTGGCACCAAGGAATCAAACCTGGGTCTTTGTGCATGCAAGGCAAGCACTCTACCACTAGGCCAAACTCCCAGACCCCCTTTTTGCTTCTTATTCTTCATAGGTTCTTGCTTTTTGTGAACCTTGCCTGGACCACAATCCAGATGATGATGTGTGTGCACCACCATGATCAGCTTTTTAAAAATTATTATTAGATGAGAAGTGGCTTTCATAAACTTTTTGTTTGACTAGCCTGGAACCATGATCCTCCTGATATCTCTCCCTCAAGTGGCTAGAGTTCCAGGAATGAGTCATATGTCTGGCTTTCAAGGCCAGCCCCAGTAAAGAAGCTCAGGAGACACCCTTCTCAATCAATAGCTGATTGCTCTGTTATCCCAGCTATGTAGAAGGCTGAGGTGCAGAGGATCAAAGTTCCAAGCCAGCCACAAGACTCCATGTCAGTGGATGAAACTGGGCATGGTGATATGTACCTATCATCTTAGCTACAGTGGGATGTGTAAAATAGAAGAAACATAGTTCATGTATGCACCTCTGGCAAAAATAGAGCCCTGGTCTCAAAATAACCAGTGCAAAAAGGGGGTGTGGCTCAGTGATAGAATACCTACAAATGTGAGCCTCTGAGTTCAAATCCTAGTAGTGCAGGGAAAAAATGTAGGAAGGGTATATACTTTCTGAATGAAAAGACTGTCTTTTATGTGTGTGTGTGTGTGTGTGTGTGTGTACACATGTACATGCACATGTATACATGTGCACGTGCATTTCACACTCATTGGTACCAGGATTTGAACTAAGGACCCTTGTGTGTGTGTGTGTGTGTGTGTGTGTGTGTGTGTGTGTGTGTTGTGTTTGCCATTCCTGGGCTTGGACTTTCTCAAGGCTAGAGCTCTGCCACTTGAGCCACAGCACCATTTCTGACTTTTTTCTGTGTATGTGGTACCGAGGAATCAAACCTGGGTCTTTGTGCATGCTAGGCAAGCACTCTACCTCTAGGCCAAACTCCTGGCCCCAGGACCTGTGCTCATGTTTGGCTTGCTTTCACATAGCTGATGCTCTACCACTGAGCCACACCTCTGGTATAGCATTTTGTTGATTACCTGGAGAGATGGGAGTTTCATGGATTTTTCTGCCTAAGCTGGTGTGGAACTTCGATATTAGCTTCTCAAGTAGTTTAGAATGGCAGGCACATGCCACTGCGCCCAGTCCTGAGTTGAGAAGAGATTTATTTAACTTTCCTATCTGGGTTGGTCTTGAGCGTCAGTCCTCCAGTTCTCAGTATTCCAAGTAGCTAGGAGTATAGGTCTGAACGTGGACAAATTCACTTTTTTTTTTCCTTCTCCAGAGCCTTGCACTTGCTGGGAAAGTCCTCTTCCACTGAGCTAAATCTGTTTGAACTCATGGTCTGGATGCCTACCTTAACACTTTTGCTCAACGCTGGTGCTCTATTGCTTAAGCCATAGCTCTGCTTTCAGGATTTTGGTCATTCATGAGATAAGAGTCTCATGAACTTTTCCTGCTCAGGCTGGCTTCAAACCAGGACCCTCAGATCTCAGCCTCTGGAGTAGCTAGGATTACAGACATGAGCCGCTGGTAGCCAGAGCAAAATTCACCTTCATCTCTAATATTTTCCCCTTATTTCTATGCACTAGCCTGCATTGAAGGGTGAACATTTGGGAGCTACTGATCTGGGTTACTATGTTCAGCCCAGCTTGGAGATGGTGTCTGGACTGCTGCTCGAGTATCTTTGGAAACGGGGGTGCTCACTGCCATTCTTCCTGGATGATTTAAGCTGTCACTAATCTTGGCCTTTCCCTTACTTCCCCTTCTTCAGGCTGGATGTCCTCATATGTGTTTCCTGGTCTCTCCTGTGGTTACCGCTTTTGTGTATTCTTCTCAGGGTGCTGTAATTGTTGTGTGATCTTCTTGGGAGCAGGGTTTATTGCCTATTTCTTTTGCATCCTCAGACCTAGCACGGCCAAGACTCATCCATAGCTGTTGAACTAATGATATCACGAAACAGCCATTAACTTTTGTTTCATAAGTACTCTGTGCTAAGCATTTTAGGAGATTTTGATCAAGAACAGACTTTTATGTCAAGGCCTTTGGGATAAAATGAAAATTATAATTGATGAAACATGTTATTTCAAAAGGAAATTTCTCTGGGAATTTCTCCTATAAAATTCCCTTAAAAGGGTTCCAAGATGTTCAATGATGTCTATTTTAGTATTGCTTAGAAGAGCAACTCATTGCAAATAACCCAATTACCTATCAATAGGGAACCTGCTAAATAAATTATAGTTCAGCCATTCTTTTTTTTTTTTTTTTTGCCAGTCCTGGGCTTGAGCTCAGGGCCATTCTTTTTTTTTTTTTTGCCAGTCCTGGGCTTGAGCTCAGGGCCTAAGCACTGTCCTTGGACTTTCTCAAGAGCTGTACCACTTGAGCCTCAGCACCACTTCTGGCTTTTTTTCTATATATGTGTTACCGAGGAATCGAACCCGGGTCTTCGTGCATGCTAGGCAAGCACTCTACCACTAGGCCAAACTCCCGGCTCCCCAGCCATTCTTTAAAGAGAAGCTAAATATACTGACATTATTAAGGGAAACGATCTTATTTCTGCTAAACACAAACATGCAGAAATACACACACTAAACTACTACATATACATACATAGTCGCTCACACTAGCATGCAGAAAAAGCAAAAGAATTTACAGAAAAGACAAATCTGGAGGGACAATATAGTTCAAATGTCAATAATGGCTTGTTCTCTGGGTAGGTAATTAAAACAAGACAACAAACAATAAATGAACATTTTAAGGATGTTTTGTCAAACTGCAGTAGTCCCTGCTATTTGGAAGGCTGAAACAGAGGATTGCAAGTTCAAATACAATCTGAAAAAAATCCTAAAGCAAAATAAACCAAAACCAGACCAAACATGAAAACATAAGAAGAAAAGCAACCTCCTTTCTTTTCTCTTTTATTCCTTTAAAAAATTATTGATTTATTTTAGCAGAATCTGTCAGTGTAGCCCAGGCTAGCCTTAACTTTAGATCCTCCTGCGTCCTCAGGAAGGGCTGGGATTGCAGGTATGCACCACTACCCTCAGCTAAGAAAAGCTTGGCCATCGATACTAACCAAATCCCTTGTTCCTTTGCCAAGTCTTCTGTTTCCTTCTTCACAGTGGAGCCAATTCTCAAGTCCTCAATATCTGTGAGCAACTTTTTCTTCATGTGAGCTTCATTTTATTTATTGCATTATTGATTTACTTATTTACTGCCAGAACTGGGGCTTGAACTCAGGGCCTTTTACTCCCAGCTGGCAGTCTACTACTTGTGCCATACCTCTACTTCTGGCTTTTTGATGGTTAGTTGGAAATAAGTTTTGTCTGCTTGGGTTGGTTTTGATCCTCAGATTTCAGTCTCCTGAGTAGTTAGGGTTATAGGCATGAACCACTAAAGCTACCTGGGCTTTAAAAGCAGGGCTTGTATTTGATGATTTCCAAGGTTTGTTCAGAAATTGGTAGTTCTGGTCTCTCTCCTACCAAAACTTGTGTACAGAAGGGGAAGATCTGGCCATCTCATTCCCATTACATAAAAATGGCTAGCAAGGCCCAATTTCGTTGTTCTTGTGTATGTTTGCATTTTAAGAAAAGATGATTGGCCGTTTGGCTTTCAACTTTCAATTGTATGGTTTCTATGCATATCAACTGAGAATGGGTAGGAATAGATTGGAGTGGGAGGAGAGTCAGTCAGGTCAACCATTATAGCAGTAGTAACTTAGGATCACTGATGTGACAAAAACTGGAAATTACCACTAAGGAAATTAGCCACCATTTGGGAGAAGTCATGAGTTCTGCACCATGGCAAGGAAGGAGTCCTCTCAGTTTCACAGTGTGACCTTAGTTGCCCCATTTAACTTGGTGCTTTGAGTTCTCCATGTGTAGAAACATTATCTGGTCAGAGAGCTTATATTAAACATTTATATAGGCACAGATAACCTACAGTCACCCTGAAAGCAGTTGTTATAATAACGAGTTTACACTGTTAAACCAGCATCCAGAATGTTGTCGATTGTAACCATGTAATGATTGAGGTGTGGGGCCCTGGAAAAATACTCAATGGTATGAATTCTCCTGGAAAAATACTTGGAATTCAAATCTCCCTCTATTGTGTGTTATCACAGCTGAGGAACCTGGTCAAGTGGCTTTGCTCCTATTCTCATGAAGTCGGGATAAAAAGGAAAGAATATGATAATAATGTAAAATGACAATAATGTTACACACCTCCTGATATAGTGGAAATCAGTTGATCCACATAAAGGGTTCATTTTGTGTATTTTTGTGCCAGTTGTTATGAAAATGGAGGACAGAAAAGGAGTAGATTGGACTCCATTCTCAGTACTGGGGCATGGACTTAGGGAGCAAGTGTTATCCCTTAGCTTTTTCACTCAAGGCAAGTTGGTGCTTTACCACTTGAGCCACAGCTCTACTTTTGGCTTTTTGGTAGTGAATTGGAGGTAAGTGTGTCATCGACTTTCTTGTTCCAGATAGCTTTGAACCGTGATTCTTAGTTCTCAGCCTCCTTAGTAGCCACTAGTGCAGGCCTCACATAAAGGCTTTAGAACAGACCCCCATACATAGCAAATACTTGATAAATGTTAGAGCATTATTACTTCCTCATCCTTTGTAGGGTATAGGGTGATTTACTCTCCACATCCAACAATTCTAGTTTCAATTATTAATACATACTTTAATATTTTCTTACTGCCAAACAGGGAAACAGTCACCAGGTATCAAGGAACACTTCTCAATGAATTCAAAAGGCAGGGTAACACCAGAGGTTCAGCTACCAGCATGAACTCCACTGCTGTTTCCTGGTACTATTTTGGCCAGATGCATGTTCTCTGGCCTCAGACACAATAAGGAGGTTGAGTCTCCATTTTCCATTTTTCCTTCTAAAATTCAGTTACATCTCAAGTATCCTGATTGTCTGTAGGCCTGCCTCCCTGGAAAAGGCCTTCCAGTCTTCTCAGCTTGAGATAGGCATAAGCTGAAGATTTCCAGGTACAACTGGCACCAGGGGTGCAAGCTCCCCACTACCGCCTCAGGACCATGTTGTAGCAAGCTCTGACACTCTACCAGAATCTATACTTCAAGCCAAGCCGGGGGCAGGGGTGGGGGGGGACTGGGATCTGGGGAGGTGGCTGAGAGAACACAGGGGCATTGCTTCAAATCCCTCAGGCTTCCTGTGCAAGCTGATCTTTGAGGCCAGGGTTGGGTAGGGTTGTGAAGCAAGCAGGAAGAACCAGTGAGCCCCCGCCCCCCCAGTAAAAGAGGACTGTAAAATTCCGGAAGAGAGATTAGAGACAGGGGATGGGTGGGGCTGTGAATCAGTACATTCCTTCCTTCTTCCTTCTACTCCTCCCCCCCCTCCACCTCTTATTCCACTTCCCTCTCCTCCCCCTGGGTTATCACTGTTGAGAGGGTTGGGCCCTATTTTTGGCCTTCTGGTGACCAGTCCACGGCACAGAACAGAAAAGCTAAGCATTGCTAGGCAGGAGCCTCCCATGCTCCTCTGAACTTTGCAACAATCTGGATCACTTATTTTGCAGCTCATGACTCCATTTGTTACCGGCAGGGGAATTTTAGTTGTTTCCAACTGGATGCCAGAGCATTAGCAATAAACTCTGTTTTCTTTTTTCTCCTTCTCTTCTTCTTCTTCTTCTTCTTCTTCTTCTTCTTCTTCTTCTTCTTCTTCTCCTTCTCCTTCTCCTCCTCCTTCTCCTCCTCCTCCTCCTCCTCCTCCTCCTCCTCCTCCTCCTTTTCCTCCTCCGTATTGGTGCCAATACTCAGGGTCTGGGTACTATCCCTTAACTTTTTTCCCTCAAGTCTGGCATTCTACAACTTGAGCCACAGCTCTACTTCCGGGTTTAGGCTGGTTAACTAGGAATAAAAGTCTCATGGACCTTTCTCCCTGGGCTAGTTTGGAGTTTCAATCCTTAGATTTCAGCCTCCTGAATAGCTAGGATTACAAGCATGAGCCACTGGCATCCAATTTAGCTCTGATTTTTTAAGCAGGGCTTCCCTATGAGACAGTGTCAATTGCTCTTCCTAAAATAAGACTAGTGTTAGAGGTAAGGGTTTACGAAGGTTGAGGGAAGACAGGTAACTTTGCTAAGGTCATCCAGTGGCAGAGCCAGGAATGACCCCAACTCTGTTCATTTTCCACTATGCTTTGCTTATTGCTTTATTTTAGACCACTGAGTTAATGAGTTGAGCTTTTTGTTTATGGGGGTAAGAAAGTAGAATTTATGAGCTAGCTACTTAAAATACTGTCTTCTCCCCACCCCCCACCAGTCCTGGGGTTTGAACTCAGGGCCTGAGCACTGTCCTTGGGCTTTCTTAAGTGGTAGAGCTAGAGCTCTACCACTTGAGCCACAGCACAATTTCTGTTTTTTGTTTTTTTTCTATATATGTGGTACCGAGGAATCAAACCCAGATCTTAAAGCATGCTGGGCAAGCACTCTACCACTAGGCCAAACTTCAGGCTCAAAACACTGATATATATATATATATATATATATATATATATATATCTTTGTGTGTGTGGGAGGGTTATGGGGCCTGAACTTGGCCTGGGCGCTGTCCCTGACCTCTTCACCTCAAGGCTACCACCCTACTCTTGAGCTAAGCCCCATTTTCCATTTTCTAGTGGTTAATTGGAGATAAGAGTCTCAGGCCCTTTTGTGCCCCGGCTGGCTTTGAACCTGGATCCTCAAATCTCAGCCTCCTGAGTGTGAGCCACAGCTCCCAGCATATACACACACACACACACACACACACACACACACACACACATATTGCAGTATATAAATAGATGTGATCCCCATGTCCATAGTGCAGAGGAGGAAAGTAGAGATCAGAAATTTTAAGCCACAGAGCTGATATTTCAGTTCAGTCAACTTACTAAGCCTATGCTCTTTCCAAAACCACAGCTAATGTCACCATAGTATTTGACAGTTTACAAAGCACTTTTAAGCTTTTCACTTCAGAGCTCTCATCCTATGTGGCAGACAAGGATATAGGCTCACATTTATGAAAACATCTAAGGTCACAAAGTTAATAGTGAAGAGCTGAATCTGTAATTTTATGATTTATTTCAAACAGGATCAAATTCTCTATCCTACAAGCTTTGCCCCCTCTCAGTGCTGCATTTACAGGTGTGTAGCACCACACTTGGCTTCATTTATTTTTTATTTTTATTTTTTTTTGCCAGTCCTGGGCTTAAACTCAGGGCCTGAGCACTGTCCTTGGATTTTTCTCAAGGCTAGAACTCTACCACTTGAGCCTCAGCACCACTTCTGACTTTTTCTAAGTATGTGGTACCAAGGAATCGAACCCGGGTCTTCGTGCATGCTAGGCAAGCACTCTATCACTAGGCCAAACTCCCGGTCCTGGCTTCATTTATTTTTTAGAGTCTCCTGATTAGGTGAGATTACAGGTCCTGGTGCTGCCTGCAACTTTTTTTTTTCCTCTCTCTGATACTAGAGCTTAAACTCAGGGCTTAGGCACTGTCCTTTGCATTTTTTTTTCCACTGAAAGCTAATATTCTACTACTTGAGCCACCTAGCTCCACTTCTAGCTTTTTGGTGGTTAACTGGAGATAAGAGTCTCACGGACTTTCCTTCAAAGGCTGGATTTCAACCATGATCCTCAGATCTCAGCTTCCTGAGTAACTAGGATTACAAGTACCCACTTAGAGTCTGTAATTTTAAAATAAATTCTACAAAGTAAAGAGACTGAAAACTCATTGAATTAATTCACTTCATGGTGCCAAGTAGCATTCTAATAATTATAAGATTAGTTAACATTTATTGAATACTTACCATATGTCCAGTAGAGTGCCACATAAATTATGTACACTAACTCCTTTAGTGCTCAAAAGACCTTATGAGCTTAGTAATATTACCCTTTCTATTTTCTAAACTGGGAAAGTAGGGCTCAGAGAGTTGAAGTAATTTCCCAAAGTACACAGCAACTACATGGCAATGAATGATACATTGATCTCTCCACCCACTATTACTTATTTCTCTAACTGCTATGTGGGGCAGACCCACACAGCTCCTGTTCCCAACCAGCTAACACTCTATAAAATCAACCAAAAATACAGCCAGCTTTGCCTCACAGGGGTGTGGGGAGGATTAATAAGCTAATGGCACTTGGAATGCTTCAGCAATGGCCTTGGATAAACTTAGGGCACTAAAGTGTGAAACTCATTGCCAAGGGTGGTTCATACTTTAACAAGGCACCTGCAGCCTCAGTCCCTGATCTGTTTGTGGTGTGGAGGAAGTAAAATCACATTACTGCCTTCCTTGGGAAACCATTTGGATGTCTGAGATTAGAACATTTCTCAGGGAAAGTAGCCTGACAATCTTTGGGGGTGAGTGTTTTTCTAATGTTTCAGAGAGCTTTCTAGATGACACTCAGGGACACGAACTGTTGGAAGTCAGAAACTAACATGGTGATTATTTAGGCTGCAGAAGGAGACAAACCTGAGCTAAATATGACATCTGTCATTTCCTCTCTCTAAAATAGGGTAATAATAGCTTCCTCAGGAGTATTTTGAAGAATAAACTTGATCATGTAAACACACTTCACGTAAGGCTTAAAATAGATGGTTAATAAATGGTTATTATGGTTATCTTTATGTTGTCCTGTTATTTACTGATATTTTTAGGGTTAGCCTGAGAGCCAGATGAAGGAAGATCCATTTGTCCAACAATCTACAGAACTGGCATCTAGGATAGGATACGTTTGTTAAGTGCTGTGATAAGGCAGGTGTATGTGTTTTGAGAACTTAAGGGCAGAAATCAGTAACTAGAAGAAACAGCCAAAGTTTTGCAGGGAAGTTGGAAATGTTGCTCTGAGGCAGGTAGATGCCAGTGCTGTGCACCCAAAGCTCTTGATTCTAATCTCTGGCTCCTCAAGGCCTCTCAACTCCCACACAGCCCTGCCAGTCAGCCTTGCCCTAGAATACCCCATCCTGGGCCACCTGCTGGTGGTAAACATCCTGAGCTCAGTGCTGTGGCTCAAAGCCGGCTGAGTCATAAGACCTTTTTCCTTACAGCGTTCAGCTATGATAGAATATTTCTGGTCAGGAGCGATTCCCCTGATGCCCCGGGCCTACCTTGTGGTGAAGAGCTAAGGCTGACTGCTGACTGCTTTTCCCCACGGGGCAGGATGAAAGGTGTGTGGTGGTGTCATGGGAGAAAGGCAGAAGAAAGGAGGCCTCTCATTTCCTTCTAGTTAGGAGCCAGTTCAGGGCAGGTAAAACTTTCCCGAGGTGATTAGGGAGCACTGATATTCCCCCATGCCTCCAGCACCCTTGGGGGACGCCTCCTCCCTTTCCTCCCAAACCAGCCTGATGGCCTTTAGTGGCTGCCATCTGGCAGACACCCAAACCAGTTTCCCAACTCACTGGTTGACCACATTTTCCAAACCAAAACTCAGGACACATGATCTGGCAAGGAATTTCTGACCAGCTTTCCAATCAAAAGATAAAGCCCTTTCCACTGGAGAGAATCTACAATAATCAGCCCTTTTAAAGGTGGTGGGGGGGTGTTAGATTGGAAATCTTGTAACAGCCTCCCTTCCTTTCCGCGTGGGAGCTGGTCCTGGGCTTGAACTCACGGTCTGGTGTGGGTGCTGTCCCTTTTTCATGACACTAGCGCGCCCCACCACTTGAGGCAGAGCTCCACTTCCGGCTTTTTGGCGTGGCTGGTTAACTGGCCATCAGAGCCTGGAGGACTTTTTTTCTGCGTGGGGTGGCTTTGGACCTGGATCCTCAGATCTCAGCCTCCAGAGCTGCTAGGATTACGGGCCGGAGCCCCCGGCGCCTGGCTGCCAGCCTCTTCTTGTAATCTGGCTAATCCCCCCCTACTTTATACATTACTGCTAGGTGAGAAAAGGCCCATGAAGTAGGTGGCTATTGTTTGCGTTTACTAGTTGAAGAGAGTTGAGAAAATCGGTTTGCGAATTCCACGCGCGGAGCCCGAGGTGGGGACTCGTGCTGGAGGAGCGCCGAGGTCTGGCTCGGGACGGAGCTGGGGGTAGGGCCGCGGCGCAGCCACATCCTCCCCGAAGACACGCACGCCGCCCGGGGCTTCCTGCAAGGGCAGCCAAGACCTCAGCTGCCCGGGCTCCCACCTCGGAGCTGGAGCCCGCCAGGCCCAGGCCTCGGCCGCCACACCGTACGGTCCGGATCGGGCCGCCCAACCCCGCAGCGGGATGAAGCACGGCGACCTTGGGGGTCAACTCGGTGGCCGCGGGCCCGGCGCCCCAGCCCAGGTGCGGATGGGCGGGGCGCAGCGGAGGCGGGCGACCCCCCAAGCCTCCCCCGTTCCCGCCTCCTCCTCCCCCCCCTCCGGTCACATGGGCGCGCCTTCCGTCGCCCGGAGTGCGGCGCGGAGCGAACCACGAGGAGGAGCGGGGGAGGCGCCGAGGGCAGTGGGTCAGCGCCCGCGGGGCAGGTGGGCGGGGCCGAGCGCTCCGCGAGCGGTCGGCAGCCAGTCAGCGGCGCCGAGGGCGGGCGGACGGCGGCGCGCCGCGCCCCGCAGCGCCCCCTGAGGGGCGGCGGCGGGAGCTGGTTCCGGCTGCGCGCGCAGCGGTGGTGGCGGCGCGATCGGCCGGGGAGTAACCGTCGTCGTCCGGAGCGGCTGGAGCGGCAGCGGCGGCGGGGCACGGCGCGGGGCGACGCCACAGGGCAGCGGCGGCAGCGGCGACCGCAGCAGGAGACGCAGCAGCAGGGGCAGCAGCAGCAGCAAGACGGACTCGTGGACACGCGCCGCCGTCCTCGCCGCCGCCGGGCCGGGCCGGGTGTCGCGCGCCGAGGCTGGGGGGGAGTCGTCGCCGCCGCCGCCACCACCACCGCTACCGCCGCCGCCGCCGCCGCCGAGGTGACTGAGGAGAGAGGCGCCTCCTCGCTCCCGCCACCGCTGGACTTCAATGCCCAGTCCCCAGCTCGCCAGCGTGAGTGCGTCCCTCCCGGGCGGCCCCCGCGCGGCGGCCCGGGCCTCGAGGCCGGGGGTGGGGGGGGCGGGAGGCGCCGCTGCCATTAGAGCAGGCCCGAGACACGTCCCCGGAAGGAGGGCCCAGTCGGGCCGGGCCGGGGGGGTGGGGAGCGTGGCGGGCAGCGGGCAGCGCGAGGTCGGTGAGCCCATGGGGTCGCGTGTGCGCGGGGTGGGGGGGAAGTCCGCGCGCGGTGCGCGTGGGGAGAGCCTGGGGCCGGCTGCGGGCCTGGGGGACGGCGCGGGGCGCGGGGGAGGTGAGCCGCGCACGGATGGGGTCCAGCTCGAGAGAGGCGTCCTGGAGGCCCCGGCCTGGCTCTTTGTGTTGGAAGTGAGCCTTGTTGTCTTGGGGGAGGGAGTTTCCTGACCCTGGAACACGTTTGTCCTTGGCCGCCGGCGATCAAGTTAAAAAGGAGAAGAAAGCTGTAGTCACCTTGCCCCGACACCAGTGGGTGACCCGGCAGAGTCCCACCCCCGCCTCGGAAGAATGTGTGTGTGGCATCTGTTTTCTTTTTTCTGTAATTCCCTCCGACCCTCTGGTTCCATAAAGTTGACATCGATTTCCAGGACGTAGTTGCTTCGAATTTTCAGTCTGAGAACTCAGAGATAACGCACAAGTTTGACTCTTGCCCACAGCCTTACTTTTCTCGCACGTACAGAATTTAAGTTGCATCGTCTCTTTTGTAAAGCACTGCTAATTGTTTGAGGTAAAAGACATTTTACTATTAGACAAGTGGAAGTATCACTGGATGTAGTTCTTTCTTACTCTTTGGGGGAAGTCTCCTAAGAAATTATAGTTAAATAATAACGTTTAAGGAAGAGAAAAAAAAAAAAAAGAAACCACCTACCGGGCTAGTTTATTTTCTGGAATTTGTCACGGAATACCATAAAAAGTGACTAATTCTAATTCCCCTGTGGATAATCGAGTTGTGAGTTGCTTGTGAGTTTGGAGACACTAACCTATCGCTGCTGGATGAATGCGTGGTGCTTGTTCTAATGCGCAGTATTACTAAGTATTTTCAGACAGGAAGTGAACCGAGTTATGTTTTGTTACCTTTGCAAAAGGAAAGTAAAGATAAGGAAGGGCACATTATCAGGGCTACAGAATCACTTGGCGGCATTGTATTGATGAGAAGTTGCCAGGGTTCTGATACTGACATTTTCAAAGTTTCCTGTTGAATGGGCTAGTCAGAGTCATGGACTTTTTCCATCTGGTGCTATAGAAATCTGAATGCCTGTTGAAGAATACCTTGGTAGGGATTTTATTTGTAGTTTTAAAAGATAATCTCGAAGAAGTTAGGAATAAGTGGTTCTTCTGATTGTGGGCAGACTATAACCACAGGCAAAATAAAATTGTTGATACATGATTAGAAGTCTGGAATTATATTTTCCTTAGAGTGTTCTTTTTTCTCAGTCACCAGCATTCTTTGCTAATAAAGGCCGGGAATGTAGCTTAGTGGTGGAATGCTTACTTAGCATGCATTAAGCCCTGGGTTCAATTCCTCAGTACCACATAAACAGAAAAGGCTGGAAGTGGTGCTGTGGCTCAAGTGGTAGAGTGTTAGCCTTGAGTAAAAAGCAGCTCAGGACAGTGCCCAGGCCCCAAGTTCAAGCCCCAGGACACACATACACACACACACACACTCAACACAAAGTAATATATTTAGTGAAGGGAGAGAATAATTAGTATTTTGGTTTTTTTAGTAATTTATCACAGCCATAATAAAGATGACATATCCTTGTTTGCATTTATTTGGCACATTTTGAGGTTAAGGAACTTGTTTTACGTCATTTAGATAATAAGAATTTGATTAAACCTTGAGGTCTATCTGACCCTACAGTCCCCACCAAACCATGCCACCCTTTCCAATAGGTTGATTGAGATTTCTCAGAAGCTACGCAGATAAGTGTTTGGAAATAATGGAGACTAAAGAGTATGGGGTAAGGATGATTTGGGAGATGCTGACTTGAGGTTCTTTGGGGCTTTAATGTGGGAGGAGATTATGCTTTGAAACTGTTGGGGCCTCAGGGTGTGGGCTTTGAGACAGTTTTTATGAGGCACCTGGGATATGTCTGGGAGAGGGAAGTCAGATTAAAGAAATGCAGTACTTTTTATGTCTTTTTGTTTTTTGGGGGGAGTCGTATAAAGAAAGTTTCTAGAGCTGAGTCAGCTGGAAGTTGCAACTTCATGAAAGTGTCTCAGTTTGGACGGATGGGTTGTTGAAATCAGAAGATCTTGAAGAACATGTAAGAATATACATGTGAAAGCAGTTTGTCTATTATTGTAAGTTGAACTCCAGACCCAAAACATTCTTATCTCTTAAACTTTTCTTTTTATTTTGTGCTGGTCCTGGGGTTTGAATTTAGGGTCTGGGTGCTGTCCTTGAGCTTTTGTACTCAAGGCGAGGATTCTACCACTTTGAGTCATAGCTCCTTTTCTGGCTTTTTGGTACTTAAGTGGAGGTATAGGTCCCATGGACTTACTTGCCTAGGCTAGCTTTGAACATCTATCCTCAGATCTCAGACTCCTGAGTAGTTAGGATTACAGATTTTTTAAATAATACTTGAGAATCATTAAATTTAGTAGCTAGAAAAGGGTAGTTGTTTTAGAACACCTTTACAAATGAAAAAACAATGTAGAACTGTGGAAGTGGGTATTTTCTGACTCAAAACAGTAAAAGCCAGACCACTCCCTCATGAGTCAGAAAAGTAATATTTAATTTGAATGAACCCAAGTTTATAGGCAGAAGCCATTTACAACATCACTGATCTTTGGTGGTGTTAGGGAAGAGTAAATGTTTGTATGCCTTGGTATGTAGTTTTTTATTTTTTAAAGTCTGAAGGTTTTATAAAAATGTGAACAAGGCTGGGTGCTGGTGGTCAAGCCTGTAATCCTATCTACTCAAGAGGCTGAGATCTGAGGATTGCAATTCAAAGCCAGCCTGGGCAGGAAAGTTCATGAGACTCCAATTAGACTACCAGTAGGCCAAATTCCCGGCCTCAAAAAAAGTTTTCTTAAAAAAAAAAAAAATTGGGGCTCGGAGTTTGACCTAAAGGTGTAAGAGTGCTTACCTAGCATGCATGAAGACTGGGGTTCCATTCCTTGATACCACATACAAAGAAAAAAGTCGGAAGTGGTGCTGTGGTTCAAGTGGTAGAGCTCTAGCCTTGAGAAGCAAGCCCAAGGATAGCGCTCAGGCCCTGAGTTCAAGTCCCAGGACTGGGAAAAAAAGTTTTAAGCTGGATGCCAGTAGCTCATACCTGTAATCAATCCTAGCTACTCAGGATGCTGAAGATGGCCAACTTGAGCACTTAATTCTGTGAGACTATCTCCAACTAACCACCAGAAAATCAGAAGTGGTGCTGTTGCTCAAAGTGGTAGAGCACTAGCCTTGAGCTGAAGAGCTCAGGGGTAATGCCCAGGCCTTGAGTTCAAGTCCCGTGACCAACCCCTTCCCCCTCCAAAAAAAAAGTTTTCTTTATGATTTGAATGCTAGTGGCACCTGTAATCCTACTGACTCAGGAAGCTGAGATCTGAGGATCACACCAATTGGAAGCTATCCTGGGCAGGAAAGCCTGAGGCTTACTTCCATTTTACTTCCAAAAGGCCAGAAGTGGAGCTGTGACTCAAGTAGTAGAGTGCCAGATTTGAGTAAAAAGTCCAGTCAAGAATTTGAGGCCCCTGAGTTGAAGACTTAGTAACTCCCCCTCCCCCCACACACTTCCTTATGGTGCTTTGAATTGAACTCATAGCCTTGAGTCATGCTCTCTCTACCATTGAGCTATATTTCGAAAGCCCTTTTCTGACTTCACTTTTTTTTGTCATTCCTGGGATTTGAACTCAGGGCCTGGGCACTCTCCCTGGGCTTTCTTGGGCTTTCTCTAGGCCAGTGTTCTGCCACTTGAGCCAAAGTGCCACTTCTGGCTTTTTCTGTGTATGTGGTATGAAGGAATTGAACCCAGGCCTTGGTGCATGCTAGGCAAGCATTCTACCAGTAGGCCATTCTCCCGGCCCTCAGCCCTTTTCTTGAGATAACTTTTTCCCTTTGTCTTTTAATGGTAGCAATTTCTAATATAATAATCACAGAGCACTATAATTTTGAGGTACAAAGTTGAGATTCAGTAGGAATTTAGTTTGTAGAGCTTGTGCTTGTTCTTTTGAAATGTCATGTTGGTAACCAGTGAAGCTTTTAGAGGATCTGTATATCACTTTTGACTATTGTTCCTGGAAGAACGAAATTTCAGTAGGAATAAAATCTAAGCAATTTCCCCATTTCCTCCTAGATGATGTTCTGTCGGTAATACAACTTGTTGAATAGATCTTTAATATTTTGGGGAATTTTTTAGTTTGGCGATCTGTTAAATTTTTGAGTAACTGGAAGTCAGGATACATAGTTTTGTTAGAGTAAGTTTATTGAGTATGGTAATAGCAGAGATTTGGTGAGATCTGGAGGTCTGGGGATACTTGTGAAGTCCAACATCAATCTTCAGAACTTCAGGTTTCACATTCTCTTCTTTGTGCCAGATAATGAGTGATCACATTTAAAATGCAATCCTAAAGTAATCTTTAACCTTACACATAAGGAAAATGGTCAAGTTTTGGAATCAAAGTTAGAGGATACCAGTAAGTACATGACATTGTATATTTTTTTTTATCTATCTATCTATCTATCTATCTATCTCTATTTTTTTTTTGCCAATCCTGGGGCTTGAGCTCAGGCTTGAGCACTGTCCTTTGCTTTCTCAAGGCTAGAGTTCTACCACTTGAGCCACAGCACAACTTCTGTTTTTTTCTGTATATGTGGTACCAAGGAATTGAACCCGGGTCTTCGTGCTTGCTAGGCAAGCACTCTACACTAGGCCAAACTCCTGGCCCCACTACCAATTATACTTTGCAACTGGCCATTTGAGTCTGTTAATCTGAAGTATTAGAAGTCTTTTATATATTTCCAGCTCCAGAATTCTTACGTATGGTAAACTAGGTACGATTATTAAGTGTCTGGTAAGTTGGGTGTAATGGCTTATGTCTATAATCCTAACTACTTTACAGATGGAAATTGAGAAGATCATGGTTCCAGGCTTACTAGCACATAACTTATGGTTCAAGTCCCCCATTCTCCCCCAATTAAAAAAAGCTGCTGGGTGGGGAGTTTGGCCTAGTGGTAGAGTGCTTGCCTAGCATACATCTGGGTTCGATTCCTCAGTACCACATACATAGAAAAAAGTTGGAAGTGATGCTGTGGCTCAAGTGGTAGAGCTCTAGCTTTGAGAAAGTCCACAGACAGTGTTCAGGCCCTGAGATCAAGCCCAGGACTGGCAAAAAAAAAAAAAAAAAAAAGCTGCTTGACTGTGCCTGGGAAACATAAATAGAATCATCTCCTTCCAGGCTGACCTGGGCATGAATGTGAAACTCATAATGAATCAGGATGGTTTTGTTTGAGTGCTTGGTTTAAGTGGTAGTTGCAGCTTGTAGCTCTATATCTGTCTTATCTATTCAGTTGTCCTTTCAGTTAATTTTTTTATAGCAAGTACTTAATTTATTAAATATATATTATTACACATAGTATCTACATAATAGGTGTAATATCTGTATAATATACATTATACATTATATTATAGCACATACAACATATTTATAGATAAAAATCACAAGATGTAGTTACAAATGTTATTATAAATCATGAGAGCAATTATATTTAATATTAATGCATTAATATTGACATTGATTACTCAATTAAATTTTGATGCTTTTCAGGCTTGAACCAAGGCCCTGAGTGTGCTGTCTCTGAACTCTTGCTTAAGCTAGTGCTCTATCACTTTGAGCCACAGTTCCACTTCTGGTTTTCTGGTGGTTAATTGGAGATGAGAGTGTCATAGACCTTACTGCCTGGGCTGGAGGACAAAAGACCTCAATCCTCAAATCTCAGGCTTAATGAGTAGTTTACAAAGGTGAGCCACTGGCTCCCAACTAATACGTTTTTGAATCCATACTAGGCCTTGAATTCAGGGCTTGGGCTGTTCCTTCACCTTTTCACTCAAGCAAGACTGGTGCTCTTCCACTTGAGCCACAGCTCTACTTCTTGATTTTTTTGTTGTTGTTGTTGTTTATACTGGTTAATTAAAAAGTCTCAGAGACTTTTCGTGTGGTGACTGGCTTTGAACCACAATCTTCAGATTTCAGTTTTCTAAATAAGTTTAGGATTATAGGCATGAGCCATTGGTGCCTATTGAACCACATTTTCTACTTCAACTGGATTCCTGTACAGTTTCTTGGGACTTGATGCCTTACTTGGAATTACTTGGTATAGATCTAAAGTGGGTGTTGTATGTAAAACTTTTGCTCCTTGGAGTTGTAGAGTTAACAGTGAACCAGAAACCCATGCCCTAGTACCTTCATGAAAGTAGCCAGACTAAGCCCCTCAGTCCACTTTCATGTAGCAAAGTTCCCATAGCAAAGTTGACTCAGGTGAGAAAATGATCAACTTTTCTCTGCATTTATTCAATTAGTATAGATTTATAGGACACCAAAATCTTTCCTAAAAAATGATTGAGTTTGCATACTCATTACCTCTCTCTTTGTATGCTTGAGATTAGGGCCTTATGCTCTTGTCTTTTTCTGTTCATGGATTGTGCTCCATCTGAGCTGTGCAGTAGCCAGCACAGCCTGCTCCCCTCCCCCCTTTGTCTCTGTCTCTCTTTTTTTTTGGCTGGTTAATTGGTGATAAGAGTCTTAGGTATTCTGCCTAGGCTGGGTTCAAACCAACCAATACCCTTAGATTTTTGTCTCCCAAGTAGCTAGGATTACTGGTATGAGCCACCAGGGCTTGGTTGGTGATTTTATATATATATATATGTGTGTGTGTGTGTGTATGTATATATATATATGTATTTGTGACTTGAAGTACATTTTTTTTGGGGGGGGGTGGGTCATAGGGCTTGAACTCTGTCCTTGAGTTCTTCAGCTCAAGGCTACCACCCTATCCTTTGAGCCACAGCCCCATTTTCTATTTTCTAGTGATTAATTGGAGATAAGAGTTTCACATTGTTTAGTGTCTGGGCTGGCTATGAACTTTGATCCTCAGATCTCAGCCTCCTGAGCAGTTAGGATTATAGGCGTGAGCCACTACACCTGGCTTACATTTTTTTTTAAAATTGTATGCACTGGTTTCTCTTACCGTAGGTTCTATTACCATAGTATCTACTCCAGATCAAATGATCTATAGACTAAATTTTGCCATTTGTATCTAAATTTATACTCTACTATGCTGGCTTTCTTTTTTTGTTGTTGTTGGTGGTGGTTGTAGGGCTTGAAATCTGGGTCTGGTCACTGCCCCTGAGCTCTGCCACTTGAGCCACAGCACCACTTCTGGTTTTCTGGTGGTTAACTGGAGATAAGAGTCTCAAGGACTTTGCATGCCTGGGCCTGACTTTGAACCAGGACCCTCAGATCTCAGCCTCCTGAGTAGCTAGGATTACAGGCATGAGCCACCAGTACGCCACTAGTGTAGAGAATTTTTTTTTTTTCTGCCAGTCCTGGGGCTTGAACTCAGGCCTGGGCACTGTCCTTGGGCACTTTTTTTTTTCTTCCCTATGACTCTTTGCTTGGTTGGTCCTAATTTGAAAAAAATACTTTGAACATTACAACAGTCTTTTACCTTTAGAGAAGTGGTGTATTTTCATTCCTTTCATAGTATTTTTGGGGTGAATTTCATTTTTCTCAGAAGATGTTAGTTCTTTTGGCATAAAACACAGATATGATATATTTGTTTTAGCAGATCAGATAAATTACTTTGTATTTTTATTTCTGCAGTGGTCAGAATGTTAGCGCTTAACAAATGTATTATTTGACAAAAATTCAAAATCATAACCAGGTTTGCTTTTTTCTGTTTGTCATTGAAGCATTTGTATGTGTACCAGGTCAATAACTCATCATCTTGCTTGGCTTGCTTGCTAACTGCCTGTGCTCTACCATTTGAGTCACTCCTCCAGCCCTAAATTTACTTTTTCCAGTGCTTTGCAGGAAACATTAACTAGGTTGCGTTATCACCGCATTTGTAAAGTGAACTTCTATACATATTTAAATTTTACTGTTTCTAGTAGTACAAAAAATGTTATGTTTAGCCTGACTCTGTGACTCACGCCTGTAATCCTAGCTGCTCAGGAGGCTGAGATCTGAGGATCTAGGTTCAAAGCTAGCCAGGGTTCAAAGGACCTGAGACTCTTACCTCCAATTAACCTCTAGAAAACCGGAAGTGGGGCTTGGCTCAAGGGTAGAGGGGTAGCCTTGAGCTGTAGAGCTCAGGGCCAGTGCCTAGGCCCAGGGGTAGTACAGTAGCCTTGAGCTGAAGAGCTCAGGGACAGTGCCCAGGCTGATTTCAAGCCCCATGACCCACCCCTCCCCCCCCAAAAAAAGTGTTTTCTACTTGTGAAAGCCTATCATGAGGGACAGAAGGATATGAGTCATTAATAGGATTTGTCAGCAAATTGAGAAGGATGTGACAGAATAACAATAGATTCTTGTGACCGTATTCTTTCATTCTGCCTGTGTAGTTACAAAAAATTTCCTCTTGGTGATTCGTTTAAATTGTGCAAATATAGCCAGACTCTGGTGGCTCATACCTAAAATCCTAGATACTCAGGAGGCTGAAATCTGAGGATTGTGGTTTGAAACCAGCCGGGGCAGAAAAGTCTGAGACTATTTCCAATTAACCATCAAAAAAATCAGAAGTGACGTTCCAGGGTTAAATGCTAGCTTTGAGCAAAAAAGCTCAGGGACATCACCTGGGCTGAGTTCAAGCTGTAATAGTGGCACTTAAAAAAAAAAAAAGCAAATATAGATCTTTCAGGGTGAAAAGTAATTAATTCAAATGTCAATTTTAGACTTCTGTTAACATTTTCTTTCTTCTGGTACTAGGAATCAAACACAGAGCACTGTTCATATTAGGTTAGCATCGTATCACTGAGCTACATCCCTAGCACTTGCATTTGGTTTTATGAGACATTGTCTTGCTCTGTAGTCCACATTGGGTTCCTGATACCTTGAGAACTGAGATTCCAGGCCTATACACTATATACACTATACCCAGCTAGACTATATACTTTTTTTTTTTTTTTGCCAGTCCTGTGGCTTGAATTCAGGGCCTGAGCACTGTCCTTGGGCTTTCTCAAGGCTAGATCTCTACCACTTGAGCCACAACACCATTTCTGGCTTTTTGTATGCATATGTGATACCGAGGAATTGAACCTAGGTCTTCATGCATGCTAGTCAAGCACTTACCACTAGGCTAAACTCCCAGCCCCTAGGCTATATACTTTTTTTTAATGAGATGGGTTCATTTGGAGTTGTTCAGCAGAAGTTAAGATAATGTCGTCTGTTTACTGGGAAAAGTAACTCAGTTATAAAATAGGATTCTTTAAGTTGAGAGGGTGTTTTTGTTGTCTTTAATTATGGAGCTGCTCAGATCAGACCAAGCTCTGTTAATTTGACAGTATTTACTCACTTTCCAGCCTTGTCAAGATCTCCCAAGTTTTCTTGCCAAAGATAAATCTTTTTCAAATGATACTACCAGTGTCATTTGCTATTCCTTCTAATTTCTATAACCTTACTTTTTTTATTTTTTAAAGAGGGAGAATTTTTTATTTAAAAAAAAAAATCGTGCTATGGACCCCTCAACAGAATAAATCAAAGAAATTCTACCACAAGGCGGTCTCTGATTCTCAAAAGCAAATTCTGCTGTTTTTAGATGCCTTTTGGTGTTGAGTTTCAGGGTTTGTTATTGCTTGTTTGCTTGTTTGTTTTAAAGAAAAGAATCAGTTCTGAAATAATAAGTCCATATGGTTCACATGAAGTCAATCTTCTTTCACAGCTGATCACAAGGCCATTACTAGTTTTTGGCTAGGGTTATCTTCGGCCAACACCTGTCCACAGTGACCTGCTGTCGCCCGATGCCAAAGACCCTTCCCATGTAGCCACTGCCCAGGCCCGAGGTGCTGCCCCCTCCTCCGCTGGAGCCCGAGCCCAGGCCAGAGCCACCCTGTTCTCGTCGAGAGTCGAAAAACTTCTTCATCTTGCAAATAGGAAACAGCAAAGCTAAATACCAATGGTTTCTAGATTTTTCTTTTCTTTCTCTTTCTTTTTTTTTTAAGAAAAGAGATCTAAGGATTTCTTCTCGGATTTCAGCTCCGCGAGGAGGAGCCACCCGAATCTGGTCGTGGGGGTGGGGGTTGAGGGAGGATGCTTATAGGAATGGCTTGTCAATCGCGCGGCGGGTCCCCTCCTCCTCCTCCAGAGAGCGATTCGTGTAAGTTTAAACTTGAGACTCGGCGGCCCGGCCCGAGCGCAGTTACCGGCCCGAGCCCAGTTACCAGCCCCGCAACATTGTCAGCAACATTGTCACGGCCGCCGCAACATTGTCACGACCTGCGATGCGGAGAGGAGGTGGCGCGCTGCAGCCTGAGCCGGGGCTGCGTTCAGCGTCCGCCCATTTTTTTTTTTTTTTTTTTTTTGCCGGGGCCTAGGCACTGTCCCTGAGCTTCATTTTTGTTCAAGGTTAACATTCTACCACTTGAGCCACAGCACTACTTCTGGCCTTTTTTGTTTATGTGATATTGAGGAATCAACCCAGGGCTTCATGCATGGTAGGCAAATACTCTACCACTAAGCCATATTCCCAACCCCGTTCCTCACATTCTTACGCAATATGCAACACTTACTTTAGTCATACCACTATAAAAGATTGTGTATGTTATTGTGTTTTGTGAAAATGAACATTGTACTATCATTAGTGGATGATTAGTAGGTAGACAATATTTAAAAGGTCACTATCAGCTTACACAGTGACTGTAAAGTATTTGTGATTTATAAAAAGCAAGTTTATGGCTAGATACAGTGGCTCATAAATATAATCCCCTAGGTATTTCAAAGAGATAAGAGATCAGAAAGATTGAAATTTGAAGCCAGCTTGGACAGAGTTTGAGATTGAAATTTGAGGACATACCAACCAACTTTCTGGTGTGGTAGTCCAGCCCTAGGTAAAACAGACTCAAGACCCTATCAACAACAAAACTAAAGCTAGAGAGAGGGGAGAGTGAGAGGGAGTGAAGTTTAATTTACCCAGTTTTAGGGGAAGGTCAAACCAAAAATACCCTAACAGCAAAAAATTTCTAAGCCTCAAACGAATTTATGTTGATAAGGCATCTTTTATTCTTTATCTTGTATGTTTATTCTATATCCTGTATGTAGAAAGCTTCCCTTTCCCTTATCAGGAATAATATTGTACAAAATATATTTATTTTGTTCTATTTTGCTAAATGGGAAATGAGACTGTTAAGCTGGCTTCATACATCAGCTGTAAGTTCTGGAACATGGTATGTTTTAAATAATGCTAACAATAGCCTGAAAGTTTTTGCTTTGCATTCTGCTCCTGAACTATAGGGTGTTTTGAAAGGTGATTCAAATAATCCTTTCCAAGTATCTGTTTTGCAACCTCAGGGAGCTTGCAGCTGTTACGCTCTTTTTTTTTTTTTTTTTGTCAGTCCTAGGCTTGAGCTCAGGGCCTGAGCACTGTCTTTGGTCTTAGCCTCAGCACCATTTCTGGCTTTTTTTTCTATGTATATGGTACTGAGGAATCGAACCCAGGTCTTTGTGCATGCTATGCCAGCATTCTGCCGCTAGGCCAAACTCCTGGCCCCACTTCTAGGTTGTTTGATGTTTATTGGAGATATGAGTCACAGACTTTCCTTCCCAGCTTGGCTTTGAACTTTGATCTTCAGATCTTGGCCTCCTGAGTAGCTAGCATTATAGCTGTGAGCCACTCCATCCAGCTTAAAATATATTTCTTTTCTTTATTAATGAAATAATGGACTCAAAAGTAAATCTTAGGTTAATGTATGTGCAATCATGTTGGAAACAGGATTAGAATGATTAAAATTTAAAATGTTTTCCAGGAATAAGTCATTTGCATTTTAAGGAAAGAAGGATGAAAGAAACAAAACAAATGTTAGGACTTAATTTATGGGAACATTGTCACAGTTGAAGGAGAAAAGAGTGTGTTTAACTATATAATCAAGAGACTTTAAGGCAGGGAATGTGGGCTTAGTGTAGTGTTTGCCTAGTATGCACAAAGCCCTGGGTTTACTTCCTCAGGACCACATAAGCAGAAAAGGCACAAAGTGGTGCTGTGGCTCAAGTGGTATCCTTGAGCAAAAAGCTCAGGGATGTTGCTCAGGCCCCAAGTTCAAGCCCCAGGACTGGTGTACACATGCACGCACGCACACGCCTTAAAATGCTTATTGACTAAAATCTAAACATAAGATAGAAGGTAGCCATGATACTTTTGTCTGGAAATGAAAGTATGAGTGAGTGGAGTCAATTTAGTAGAGCCATTTAATGTTACTAAGAAGATTAACTGAAAACAATTAATGTTCAATGTTAGGATTTTACTAGTGTGGTTTTTAATGTTAACTGATTTAATTTTTTTATTCTCTTTTTTGTTGTAATTACTAGAAGGTTTACATTATATTCGCTAGATAGAAGGTACATTCCTTAACAATCATTGCTACCCCTTCTCATGTTTTTGTCCCCATTTCCCTCCCCACTGCTCCCTGATTTAATTGCTAATTGTATTTAAATTTTATTTATGAAAGGAAAAATGGCTGTTTTCTTTTTTTGGGCCAGTTCTGGGCTTGAGCTCAGTGTCTGAGCACTGTCCTTTCACAAGGCTAGAGCTCTACCATTTGAGCCACAGCACCACTTCCCAGTTTTATATGGTACCAAAGAATCAAACTGGGTCTTTGTGCATGCTAAGCAAATACTCTACCACTAGGCCAAACTCCCGGCCCCAAAAATGACTTTTTTTTTTTTTGGTGGGTCATGGGGCTGGAACTCAGCCTGGGCGCTGTCCCTGAGCTCTTCAGCTCAAGGCTACCAACCTACCCTTGATCCAAACCTATTTCTAGAGGTAAATTGGAGATAAGAATCTCAGGTCTTTTTTTGCCCGGGCTGGCTTTGAACCTTGATCCTCAGATCTCAGCCTCCTGAGTAGCTAGGATTACAAGTGTGAGCCACTGCGCCTGCCTTAAAAAGGACATTTTTAAAGATGAGATTTATCAGAGAATTGTTACCTTTAGAGGAAAAGTAGTATACAATATTGAAAAGTAAATATTTCCATGTGTGGTATGAAAATACCACAACATTTATTGTGGTACTACATTTGTTTTGCAGTTATTTGTAGAAGTGGTTACAAAAGGACAACTGGTAATTAACAGAGTACTGCACAAACTTGAAAAACACTCTTCAGTTGGGTGGGTATAGGGACCCATACAACTTTAGTAAAAAAGACAACAAATTACAGTTCTATAGTTGTTTAAAGCCGTTGTGTGATTGTTGGTTGTTTTCCATTCCTTTCTGAGAACTAGGCCTGTGTATCTTCAGATACCTGAAATGTCTGAAGTCATTTGCTTACCATCAAGGTCATAATTTCTTTTTATAGAACTTATTGATTTCTGAACTGGAACTTGATTCTCAAGTTCCCTCCTTAAACGAGGAAATGCAAAAGTGGAACTAATCAAGGGAATGAGTATAAAAGTTAAGTGCAGTGGCTCACTTCTGTAACCTTAACTCAAAGGTCTGAGATTGGTTCAAGGCTAACCTGGAGAGAAAAGGCAGCTGAGGCTTCATTTCAACTGATAAGAAGCTGGGTGTGGGGCTGGGAGTTTGGCCTAGTGGTAGAATGCTTGCCTAGCATGCACAAAGACCTGGGTTTGATTCCTCAGTACCACACACATAGAAAAAAGCCAGAAGCGGTGCTGAGGCTCAAGTGGTAGAGCTCTAGCCTTGAGAATGTCCAAGGACATTGCTCAGGCCCTGAGCTCAAGCCCAGGACTGGCCAAAAAAAAAAAAAAAAAAAGAAAGAAAGAAAGAAAAGAAAAAGAAAAAGCTGGATGAGGCGGCATGTAACTATCATTCCAGTTATGTTGGGAAGCATAGTTAGGATCATAGTCCATATGGTCTAAGACAAAAAGTGAGAGACTATTTGAAAAAATAATGAAGGCAGAAAAAGAAAAGGCTGGAGGTGTGGTTCCATTGGTAGAGTGCCTGCCTAGCAAGGGCAAAGCCCTGAGTTCAAAACTTAAGTACGACCCCCCCCCCCCCAAAAAAAAAATCTCCAAGGGCTGGGAGTTTGGCCTAATAGTAGAGTGCTTGCTTAGCATGTATGAAGACTTGGATTCGATTCCTCAGTACCACATATATAGAAAAAGCCAAGTGGGGCTGTAGCTCAAGTGGTAAGTTTCTAGCAGAACTTAAGGAAGGCCAAGGTTGGTGCTCAGGCCCTGAGCTCAAGCCCAAGACTAACCTCTACCCCTTCAAAAAAAAAAATCTCCAAAAGAATGTTGCTCTTTTTAGCTAATTTACGGCTGTGTTGGATTTTCATTAGTATATAATTTAATGGATACCTTAAAAAAATACACCTTTGACTATAGTAAGTAGAGGAAGGGGAACATTAATAATTTACATGTTCAGGAAGCTAGATAAAATACTCGCTTGGTAAATGCACCATTAGAAGGAAGAGAGCCGGGAGTTTGGCCCAGTGGTAGAGTGCTTGCCTAGCATGAATGAAGACCTGGGTTTGATTCCTCTGTACCACATACATAGAAAAGCGGGAAATGGTGTTGTGGCTCAAGTGGTAGAGCACTAGCCTTGAAGAAAGCCCAAGGACGGAGCTCAGGCCCTGAGTTTAGTCCCCAGGACCTCAAAACAAAGCAAAATAAAACATTAGAAGGATGAACAAGGGCTGTATCAATTGAACCAGGCAGGTATCCAGTCCACCTTTTCCTTAATTTTTCAAGTATGACAGGACATGTCTGTGATCCCATCACTCAAGAGACAATGAAAGGAAAATCAAGGGTTTGAGGTCAGTCTGGGCCACATAGTGAGACTCTGTAAATAAATAAATAATCCAACAAATGTTTTTGTTACAGACCATCCCTTCTGATCCTTTAGTGAAGTTATATCCTTTGCTATGAATTGAAAAACTGCCTAGGAAATAAAAAAATCATAAGTTTAATATTCAGTTAAACATTTTAGAAGATAGACTCCAAAGATGAGAATATTTGGCGTGCATTACTAGAAATGTGACTGCTGTAGTTTGTCAGGTATAACATAACAGCATCTGATACATTAAAACAGTCTTTTTCTTTTTTTAAGAATGTACTCTTTTGAGTTGCATCTCCAGCCCAGTATTTAAGCGAGCAGAATTAATTCAGAAAGAAAACTTTAGAAGAACTTTTTTTTTCTTCATAGTGTACAGATAGAATTTATGCCAAAATAGAGGGTTGTACTTTTCCAACTGTGATATGTTATGCTTTTTATATACATATAGACTACTGTCTTGCAGTCTTTTTTCTTTCTTTTTTTTTTTTTTTATTTTTCTTTTGCCTATTCTGGGGCTTGAACTCGGGTCCTGAGCACTGTCCTTGGGCTTTCTCAAGGTTAGAGCTACCTCTTGAGCCACAGTACTACTTCTGGCTTTTTCTTTGTATGTGATACCAAAGAATCAAATCCAGGTCTTAGTGCATGGCAAGCACTCTTACCACTAGGCCAAACTCCTGGTCCTGTTTTGTAGTCTTAAATGTGTCATTAGACTTATTGTTATTTTGCTGAACTGACAGGTATAAAAATTGTTCCTGTTGCTATGCAGTTTGCTGTTGTGGGAGAGAAGTAACAAATTTGCTTTTATTATGTTTTATCTTGTTAATTGTGTGCATGTGTATGTGCGCGCGTGCGCATTTGTACGTGTGCATGTGCATGCCAGTTCTGGAGCTTGAACTACTCAGGATCTGGGGTGCTGGCCTTGAGCTTTTGTGCTTAAAGGCTAGTGTTCTACCATTGAGCCTCAGCTCTACTTGTGTGTTTCCACTTCCAGCTTTTTGGTTAATTGGTTAGTTGGAGCTACCCAGGATTACAGGAGCTCTCAGCATGTATGTTAACTTTGATAGAACATATTTCCTTTGGCAGAAATTTCTTTGTTGGAACTCTCAGTACTAGGAATTGAAAAACCTAATAATGAGTTATCCTTATCCCTGGAAATGATTCTTTCAAAGTAAGATGGGAGAAATAAGATGGGCTAAAGCTTGTTCTGTTTGTAGAGCAGATAAACACTGGAAAGTAGGTAGAAAACTTAATTCGAGAACTGTATCCTTTTAAGCCTGGCTGATACTACAATGTGAGTCTTTCAGTTCTTTTACTCAGCTGACACACATTAGTTGTGATAGCATTATTGAATCAAAGGGATTCAAACAGGTTAGCATTTCCTTGTGTTCTGCTCTGCACTGCATGAAAAGTTCTATTCTTCCCCTATGTATAAGGTTGTAGATGCAGATGATTGTTAAAGCAAATATTTGAAGAAAAATTTCACTTTTGGGGGACTATTCCCAAAATTGAAGGACAAATACCTAGGGAATTAGGAAACCAGGATTCTTGTTTTGATTTACAGTTAGTAGGGTGATCTTAATTAAACTATTTTAGCTTCTTTGATCCTTGAGCATCTTATATCTGTCTTTTTATTTATTTATTTTTTGGTGATACTGGGTTTGAATTCAGGACCATCCAAAATAAAGCAAGATAGTTCACCTCTACATTTCTTTTAGTTCGCAAATTCCTTGGGTAAGGAATGAATGCTCTATAAAATGTTTTCCTAAAGTGACTATGTTTGGTGGTACAAGCAGAATTAAGTTAAAAGAGAAAATAGAGGGCCGGGAGTTTGGCCTAGTGGTTAAAGTGCTTGCCTAGCATGCATGAAGACCCGGGTTCGATTCCTCGGTACCACATACATAGAAAAAAGCCGGAAGTGGTGCTGAGGCTCAAGTGGTAGAGCTCTAGCCTTGAGAAAGTCCAAGGACAGTGCTCAGGCCCTGAGCTCAAGCCCAGGACTGGCAAAAAAAAAAAAAAAAAGAGAAAATAGAGGGCCTTCTATATTTTTAAAATGATTGTTTTAAATGAACTCTGGGCCTGGGTGTTATCCTAGAGCTTATTTGCTCAAGATAATTACTTAAGGCTTCATGTTTGCTATTATAAATCTTACTTCATTTTATTTATTCTTTCCTTCTCCAGGTTTTTCGTTGGAATATACGTTGCACATTTATGGCGATTCTGAGTGTGAGGGCAGATTTCTGCCAGGCTCAGCACAGCGTTTTTGCTGACAAGTGAGCTTGGAGGTTCTATGTGCCATAATTAACATTGCCTTGAAGAATCTGGACAACAAGACTGGCCTCAGAAATAGTTGGCTTTTCGTTTTAATTGAAAGCATACTTCTTTTAATGACTCCAGTAAAATTAATTATCAAGTAAGCTAAAGTGGAAAACAACCTACACTTTTAAACTTGTCTCACTAGTGCCTAAATGTAGTAAAGGCTGCTTAAGTTTTGTATGTAGTTGGATTGTTTTTTTTGTTTTGTTTTTTTGTTTTGTTTTTTGATTTTTTTTTTTTTTTTTTTTTTGGAGTCGGAGGTATCTTATCTGCAGACATTGAGGCCCAAGTTGAATTTGGATTCAAGTGGATTCTAAACACTTCTGCCTATCTTGAAGAGAGAAGCTTCATAAGGAATAAAGAAGTTGAATAGAGAAAATACTGGTCAATAATAGGCATTTTAGTGGTCTTTTTAATGTTTTCTGCTGTGAAACATTTCAAGATTTATTGATTTTTTTTTTCATTTTTTCCCCTTCACACTCACACAAGCACGCTCACTTTTTTATTTGCCATAATGAACCGTCCAGCCCCTGTGGAGATTTCCTATGAGAATATGCGATTTCTGATAACTCACAACCCTACCAATGCTACTCTCAACAAGTTCACAGAGGTAAGATTGTAGTAGACTCTGGTATTTTGGGTTAATTTATAGATAAAAATTAACAGCATTTAAAAGTTCCTGTAACTGAATTGAAATATGGATTATTTATCCTATCAGTACTGGTTTGATTAGTTACAGTGGATTTAAAAAAGCCATGGAATTTTGGAATGCCATAAAGTTTGTCATTTTAGCCTTTCTCTGTTGCTCTTTCTTATTTTCTTTCTCTCTCCTTCTCTTCCTTCCTTCTGCCTTTTTCTTTCTTTTCTTTCTTTTGTCAGTTACAGAAGATACAGAAAAGCAAAGTAAATCAATTTAGAAACAACTGATTTTAGATTTTTTTTTACATATATGTGTTTGTAAACGCATGTGGCTATAGGCTCATGCTATTTTTTTTAACTTCCTCCAACCTCCTTAGTATTATTTTATTAGCCATCACATTATACACTGGAGTTAACATTTTACTTTTAATTGCTCCTTCATTTTTGGAACATTAAATAATATAACTTGTGCCTCTTCACCCATTTAAATAGTCTGAGCTGAATATGTCACTATCTAAATCTCCAGATACGTCTTTAATCATTATCTTTCTATTCATTCTTAGAAATAGAATTTCTAGATCAAAGTGTGATTTTTAAAAGATTTTGTGGCTGAACACCATTAGCTCATTCTTGTAAACCTAACTACTCAGGAGGTTTGAGATTTCTCACAGTTCAAAACCAGCCCTGGCAAGAGAATCTATGAGACAGTTAACAAGGAGATCTTGGATTGGAGCTCTGGCTCAAGTGGGAGAGTGCTAGCCTTGAGTAAAAAAGCTTTGGGGCAGTGCCTAGGCCCTGAGTTCAAAGACTGGCACATAATTTTGTGGCTCAGGCCTATAATCTTAACTACTCAAGAGTTCTGAGGAATGTGGTTCAAAGCCAGCTTGGGCAAGAAAGTCTGTGATACTCCTCTCCAGTTAACTGTCTGAAAAAGCCAGAAGCAGAGCTGCATCTCAGTTGCCTTTGGAAAAATGAGTCATTTGTCTCCCACTGTGAGTGTATAAGTCTGTTGTATATGTTACTGCAATGTGAATTATTTTGACCTTTGTCTAAGAAAGATACCTTTATACTTCCAGAGAGCAATGAAATTAGCCCTACCTTGCTAAAGTGGATTTAATCATTTCAGTTTACAGTAATATATTTCTAAAGCTTTGGTTGCAGATTCTAAAAGCAAATTCCCTTTATAATTGTTTTTCTTTACAGGAACTTAAGAAGTATGGAGTGACAACTTTGGTTCGAGTTTGTGATGCTACATATGATAAAGCTCCAGTTGAAAAAGAAGGAATCCACGTTCTAGTGAGTGTGTAATGTTCTGTTACAAAGAAGTTATACTTTTAAACATAGATATTTATAGAACTTTGACACTTAGTACTTGTTACATTTAAGCTTATAGTGCAGTATGTATAGCAGATTAAAAAAAATTTCTTTGGATCAATAAGTTGACATTTTTGCTCATTTGTGTGCAAGTCTATAAATTCAGTGTTTTCGACTAAAAGCAAATTTTAGGATACACATTTCAAGAAAATGGAAGTTTGCATTTTGTATGTAGGAAATTCATCTCCCTCCCCCCCTCCCTTGCTCCCTTCTTTCTTTTTTTCTTTCTGCCAGTCCTGGGGCTTCCATTCAACCTTAGACACTTTTTGCTCAAGGCTCGTGCTCTACAACTTGAGCCACAGCACCACTTCCAGCTTTTTGTGTACATGGTACTGAGGAATCGAACCAAGGGCTTCGTGCATGTTGGGCAAGTACTCTACCACTAGGCCACGATCCCAGCCTCAATACTTTTGTTTTTAGGCTACTAATTTGAATATAACAAAGTAGTTACTATTTTTAGGAGGTTGGTACAGACATTTGAAGTCAGCCTTGAATTCTCAGCTTTTTTGCTCAAGGCCAGTACACTGCCATTTGAACCACACCTCCACTTCTAACTTTTTCTTGGTTAATTGAAAATAAGGGTCTCAGATTTATCTGCTTGGGCTGGCTTCAAACCTTGATTCTCAGATCTCAGCCTTTTAGTAGATGGGATTACAGGTATGGCCACTGGTGCATGGGTAATATCAGACATTCTTACTTTACATGTCATCTGCCACTGTGCAAGTAGCAAGTTGGTTACTTAATATTTTGTGGATAATTGTACAGAACAAAAATGTGGGAGAAGATAAGTAGAGGGAAAGGCATCTGGCTTCAGAAGGATAGTATTCCAACATTTTGTTAGGTTTCTGAGATGCTTTTGTGGAATAAGATTTCTAGTTCAGTTTGAACATAGTGATTATTATCTCAAATGAAATTCTTTTTTGGTACCTAAATATTGCTATTTTCTTAGAGAAAATAGGCGACTTGAATTTGTTAAATTTCCCTAAATGGTTATCTAAATCACAGGAATAGCTTTTATGAGCATTTAATGAAATGATCTTTTATATCTATTCTTTTTGTGTCAGTCCTGGGGCTTGAACTCAGGGCCTGAACACTGTCCTTGGACTTTCTCAAGGCTAATTCTCAACCACTTGAACCACAGCATCACTTCGGCTTTTTCTATGTATATGTTACTAAGGAATTGGACCCTGGGCTTTGTGCATACTAGGCAAGTGCTCTACCACTAGGCCAAACTCCTGGCGCATCTACCACTTTAATTCACAGCTCTACTTCCAGAGATAAGAGTCTGACTGACTTTCCTGCTTGGGTTACCTTTGAACCATGATTCTTTGATCTCAGCCTTTTAAGTAGCTCAAGATTACAGGCATGAGCTACCAGTACCTAGCCTAAATGAATCATTTTTTTCTTTTCTTTCTTTCTTTTTTTTTCTTTTTTTTTTTTTTTGCCAGTCCTGGGCTTGAGCTCAGGGCCTGAGCACTGTCCTTGGACTTTCTCAAGGCTAGAGCTCTACCACTTGAGCCTCAGCACCACTTCTGGCTTTTTTTTTTTCTATGTATGTGGTACCGAGGAATCGAACCCGGGTCTTCGTGCATGCTAGGCAAGCACTTTAACCACTAGGCCAAACTCCCGGCCTTTTTTTTTTTTTTTAAGAAATTGTATGTTTGCTCCTCTATACATCACTCCAGTTGTTTAAAAAAAAAGAAAAGAAAAGAAATTGTACAATCAAACCCAGGGCTTCCTGTATGCTAAGCAAGCACTCTACCACTAGGCCAAACTCCTAGTCTTTATTAGACTCTTATCTCCAGTTAACTAACAGAAAACTAGAAGTGTTCCTGGACTCAAGTGGTAGAATGTTATCCTTACGCAAAAAATCTCAGGGACAGTGCACGTGCTCTTGAGTTCAAGTCCCAGTACTGGTACAAAACAAAAAAGAAGGAATACTTGAGAAAGTGGTTTCCATTTGCTCATGAACATATATAGCACCATCCATGTTAAACATGGTTATCTGTAATTTAGGCACAATTTTGTGTGTGTGTGTGTGTTTAAATGTCAATCCTACAGTTACATTTGTCAGGTAGTGGGTGCATTACTTTCTTGCACGTTGATACCCTTCTCATGGTTTTTCCCCTTTACCCTCCCTTTCCCCACCTCTTCCCAGATAATGAGATTTTTTTTTTTTTTTTTTTTTTGGTGGGCCATGTGGCTTGAACTCAGCCTCGGCCCAGGCACTGTCTCTGAGTTCTTCAGCTCTAGGCTACCGCCATACTCTTGAGCCAACCCCCACTTCCTGTTTTCTAGAGGTTAATTGGAGATGAGTCTCAGGTCCTTTTGTGCCTGGGCTGTCTTCGAACCTTGATCCTCAGATCTCAGCCTCCTCAGTAGCTAGGACTACAGGATCTCACGCCTGGCATGAGATCTTTGCAAGATAAATTTAGATATTCATTATACCGATAGCATTTTATAGAGAAGATTCTATTTGGCAAATTGAAATTTTGATCTGGGATAATTTTTCAGCAATGATCAGAATGGTGTTAAGAGTAGATAAAGATATAAGTGGAGCTGTGGCTCAAGTGGTAGAGTGTCACCCTTGAGCAAAAAGCTAAGGAACAGCACCCAGGCCTTGAATTCAAGTGCACACACACAAACTAGGTTACTGTATTAGGTCTGCCCTGTCTACTCTTTGCAACTCTTCTGCATTAGATTAGTCCCAGAGAAAATGCCAATTTAATGTAAAAGTCGATTTCATTTCAGGATTGGCCATTTGACGATGGAGCTCCACCCCCTAATCAGATAGTAGATGATTGGCTGAACCTGTTAAAAACCAAATTTCGTGAAGAGCCAGGTTGCTGTGTTGCAGTGCATTGTGTTGCAGGATTGGGAAGGTAACAACAGCGTTTTGTATTTCATCTGGTTGTATAGATTCTGATGCCATTTTGCACTTAGTTGTTTGTTTGTTTTTCCATTTTAAGTAATCTAAGGTTTAGGTCATTGAAGTGGTTTAACAAAATTGAGAACATTTTAGCTACTAGTGAGAAATCTGCACAATTAATTTTGGATTGAGAAGAATAGGGAATTAATAGGTAGAGAGCAGATGGTTGAACCTTAAGGTCTCCCAAGATGTATAGACAGTGATAGTTGATGTTGATTTTAAAACCTTTTCCTCTGAGTATTGCTTGGAATCGTGTTGCAATACTTTCATCAGTAGTAGATTAAATGCCAGTTTATGTCAATTTATGATGCACACTTCGTCTCAGAACATTTAATACCAGCTGCCATTGCCTGAAGGTGATCATGACTTAGGCAGTTAGCCCTGCCTAGATGTTTGTAGTGTAGTACAGTTTCTTTATATGTCAGAAGTTCCAGACTAACCCTGAAGGCTAAAGACAGTGTTAAAAGTTTACTTGGGGCAGTTGTATTTCTCGTATCTGTTTCCATTAGGTAGTCCAAATTGATGTTTCTATATAATTAGCTTTTTAAAACACCATTTACATCATGGGAGCTACATAATAACCAATTTGACAAGCTTTCAGCACTGTTAAGGCACATTGCCCTTGTTGGTGATAAGAGGGATGAGTATCTTCTGAGACCTGGCTTCAACCAAGTATATTCTTCCCTTCCCTAAAAAAGAAAAACAACACAACAGAAAGTATTTCTTTTGTTAGATTTTTTTTTTTTTTGGCTATATTGGGGTTCACATTCAAGGCTTTGTGCTTTCTCAACTTGCTTGAATGCTCTGTTGCTCTACCACTTGGGCCTTGCCTCCAGCTTTTTTTTTCTTTTTGTTTATTTTGGAGATGGACTCTTGTGGACTTTTCTGCCCAGGCTGCCTTCAAACTGTGTTGATCCTCTAGATTTCAGCCTTCTTAGTAGCTAGGATTACAGGCATGTACTACTGGCACAGAGCTTCTTCATTAGGCTATTAGGAAATAGAGAAATAATGACCAGTGGTCATTACTCTTTGGCATAATTAGCTCAACGAAAGGATTTTTGTTAAAAATATATTGTCTTATTAGTATTTGGTAAGGAAATATTAAAATTTAATGAATTAAAATTTATGAAAATTTAATGATACTGGAGAATAGTGTACTTTTCCTATTTAGTTGAGCTTTTTTAAAAAATGTAATTTTTTAATTTTTTGGTGGGCTGAACTTGGCGTGGGTGCTGCTTCTGAGTTCTTCAGCTCAAAGCTACCACACTACCGTTCAGTCAGTCTCCAATTCCCATTTTCTAGAGGTTAATTGGAGATAAGAGTCTCAAGTCTTTTGTGCCCAGGCTAGCTTTGAACCTTTATCCTCAGATCTCAGGATCCTGAGTAGCTAGGATTACAGGCATGAGCCATCATGTCCAGCTGGGCTTTTTTTTTTTTTTTTTTTTTTTAAATAAGACTCAATAGACTAGGCTACCTTCACACTGTATCTCTTATTATAAGTTTAGACTTTAAAGCTTTACCAAAAATAGATAATAGCAGATGCTTCTATTGTATAAGAAAATATCAAGCCAGTCATGGTGACTCAAGCCTGTAATTCTAGTTATTTGGGATATGGAGACTGGGGCTTGAAGTTCAAGGCAAGCCTTGATGTAAAAGTTTGCAAGACCTCCATCTCAACCAACCACCTGGGCCAAGTGGTGTGCCTTTGTCATTCCCAGCAACTGGGAGTGTAAATGGAGAAGTGCAGCCTAAGGTGGCTCAGTTATGCATCAAGACCTTACCTTAAAAATGACCAGGGGCTGGTCAATAGTAGAATACCTGAATTCAATCCCTAGTAGCACCAAAAAAAAAAAAAAGAAAGAAAAGAAAATGTCTCTGTATAAATATATATGGAGGAATAAAAGCTCAGACTTTGTTTTGCTAATATGCAATCCAAGATTAAAGAAAACAAAATCCTTTCAGGCGCTTACAGGTGACTCACACCTGTAATTCTAACTACTCAGGCTGCTGAGATCTGAGGACAGTAGTTCAAAGCTAGCCTGGGCAGAAGAGTTGGTGAGACTCTTATCTCCATTTAACTACCAAGAAAGCCAGAAGTAAAGCTATGACTAAAGTGGTAGGATGTTTAACCTTGAGCAAGAAAAGCTTAAGGATAACGCCCAGGCTCTGAATTCAAGTCCTAGGACCAGTGTGCCACATACTCATGTTGCATGCGTGCATGTGCGTACACACAGTTAAATTCCAAAGTTTCCTGGATATTTACAAATGACTTTCTTTCTTTAGGGCACCTGTGCTGGTTGCACTTGCTTTGATTGAATGTGGAATGAAGTATGAAGATGCGGTTCAGTTTATAAGACAGTGAGTATGAAGTTTTCTATTCAAAAACACATAGAACAAGATCAAGCAGGAGGAAGGAATTAAGGAAAATGTGCCATTTGTAGTATGGAATTATTACTATCATGGGCCTTAAAAATACTGAAGATATTTTTTAAAAAATAGGGCAGATGGTAATTTTTTAAAATTTAGGTGTCAAATTTGGACATTGTAGAATATTTCCAGTTTATGGTTTGATTACCTAGACATCTTGGTTAGACTACATCTCATGATGTATTTCCCCTTTTAGTAAATTCCAAAATGCCTCTAGATGCAGCATTATATGTCTAAAAGACAAAAAATTTACAGAGAAACAGTTGAATTCCCTGAGATCTTGTTTAGGCACAAATATTTAGAAGTTATTGTCTTGCTCTTATCCTTTGAACACTTTAATTTTTTTTTTTTTTTGCCAGTCCTGGGCTTGGGCTCAGGGCCTGAGCACTGTCCCTGGATTTTCTCAAGGCTAGGGCTCTACCACTTGAGCCACAGCACCACTTCTGGCTTTTTGCTATGTATGTGGTACCGAGGAATCGAACCCGAGTCTTTGTGCATGCTAGGCGAGCACCCTACCACTAGGCCAAACTCCTGGCCCCTTTAATTTTTTTTTTTTTTTTTTAAAGAACAAAAACAATAGGCTGGCTGCATACCCTAGTGGTAAGAGTGCTCACCTAGCATGGACAAAGCCCTGAGTTCGATTCCTTGGTACCACATACTCAGAAAAAGCCAGAAGTAGTGCTGTGGCTCACGTTTCGGGGTGCTAGCCTTGAGCAAAACGTGTCCAAGGACAGTGCCCGGGCCATGAGTTCAAGCTCCAGGTCTGGCCACCAAAAAAAGAGAAAAAGCTGACAGAAGCCAGGTGCCAAAGACTCATGTCTATAATCTTAGTTACCCTGGAGGTTGAGATCTGAGAATCACAATTCAAAGCTAGCATGGGCAGACTTACTCATGAGATTCTAGTTCAGTTAACCAGTAAAAAGCTGGAAATGGATGTATGGCTCAATGATAGAGCCACTTGAAAGGAAAAACATAAGCAAGAGCTTTAGGCCATGACTTCAAATCCTAGTACCTGCACCAGAAAAAAGGGGTTGGCAGGAACATGGCCTAGTGGTAGAGTGCCTGCCTAGTATGCACAAAAAACTGGATTTCATTCCTTGGTACCACATACACATAAAAAGTCTGGAAGTGATGCTGTGGCTCAAGTGATAAAGTACTAACCTTGAGAAAAACCCAGGCCCTGAGTCAAGCCCCAGGACTAGGGGGAAAAAAAGAATGAGGGTGTGAAATGTATGGTAGTTCTATGATGGCAATATTTCTTTGTCCCCTGTGTATGTCTTGAACTTGTTCCTTCATGTTAATATGCTTTAAGACATTCACTGAAATATATTGTCACCCTATATTTCACCCAGTTTTCTTTCTTTCTTTCTTTTTTTTTTTTTTTTGCCAGTCCTGGGCTTGAGCTCAGGGCATGAACCCTGTCCTTGGACTTTCTCAAGGCTAGAGCTCTACCACTTGAGCCTCAGCACTACTTCTGGCTTTTTTCTATGTATGTGGTACCAAGGAATTGAACCCGGGTCTTCGTGCATGCTAGGCAAGCACTTTAACCACTAGGCCAAACTCCTGCCCTCCTTCCCCTCCCCCCCCCCAGTTTTCTTTCTAAACTGAAGAGTATTAAATTGTGAAGAGAATGGTCAGATAACTAGACAAATAATTCTGGTATTTATTTAATGTCAGCAATGGAAAAACTTGTGTATTTCTTAGGAAAGTTTGGAAAATTCATCTTACAATTCACATCTTTTAATTTGTGATGTGGGGGGTTGGAAATGTGGCTTGTCTAGCATACAAGAAGCCCTAGGTTTGACTCTTAGCACCACATAAACACAAAAGGCCACAAATGGCACTATGCCTCAAGTGGTAGAGTGCTAACCTTGAGCAAAAAAAGAAGCTCAGAGACCTTGAGTTCAAGTCCCAGGAGTGGCAGCCAAAAAAAAAAAAAGGGAAAAGTAAAAGTGATTAATAGTGTGGGACATCTGGTTTTCAGCACAGTGGGGGGGTGGTTCATGCATTTTGGTGAATCAGCTTTTTTTTTCTTCAAATATGAGAATGTGTGCTGTTCTTATATTTTCAGAAAAAGAAGGGGAGCATTCAATTCCAAACAGCTGCTTTACTTGGAAAAATACCGACCTAAGATGCGATTACGCTTCAGAGATACCAATGGGCATTGCTGCATTCAGTAGGGAGAGACAAAGAAAGGCTTAATCGATTGTGGCATTTAGAGGGAACTCTTGGTACCTGGAAATGTGAATTTGGAATCTTGTGTATATCATCAGAGTAGTGATAGATTCAGTACTCCTCAACTCCTAATGATTGGGAAAAACAAAACAGAAAAGTCCCTCTATAACATGAATAAAATGTTTGAGAATGGAAAAAGGGATTAATTCAGTGAAAGATGATTTTGCTCCTAGTTTGGAGTTTTGATTTCTGCCAGGATAGAATGATTTCAAAATCTCTTTTTTAAACTTTTTCAGAATAGTCTGTAAGGAAAACCAGCAAATTATTAACCTGTGCAGAACCACCTGTTAGGGGAGCACATTTTCTTCCATTATGCTTGGCACATAGACCTTGTGGTGTGAGGAGCATATTTTTTCCCCTTTTTTTCTCCTCTCTACTGTTCCCTGCCTTTCCCTGATAAACATTGTAGATGGAATAGAAGCCCTTGTCTCTGTAGATGTGCGTGCAGTCTGGCAGCCTTAAGCCCACCTGGGCACTTTTTTGGGGGAGGGAGGAGCACCAAAAAACCAAACAAACAAAGTTAGGCTTATGTATGTGAATGACCCAGGTGGCTTTTAGTCTTTACTGATGATGGGGGTGTTCATGTTAATTTCTTTTTTCAAAGCCCCAATCTAATATTAAGCAAAATAGCCAGGAGCCTTTGTTTTTGTAAATTATTAGGAAATGGCATTTGAAGAGGAGTGTGCTCATACAACGTAACTGAAAGTGGTAATCTCTTTTCAACCATTGAAAAGTGGATATCCCAGAAGCTTGTTTGCTGAAAAGACAAACTCAGGCTATTACTAAAGATGTGTCCAGGCAGAGAATTGGTATACAATGGTGCACTGTAGATTTGGGGGCTATAGCTCTATTCTGACATTTCTGTCTAAAATTAATGTCAGAATGCTTATAGCTTCAAATTATTTTAGGATATATTTTGTACCCTAAATTTCCAGAAAGCAACAGCAAATCCACAGTATTTTTGTCTTGAGAAATGCCTGGGTAGTGATTTTCCAAACTGTTCCCTATATGTACAAATTGCTTAGCCACTGATTGCCTTGCTATTTTCTTACTAGGTTCTTTCTGAGATAAGGGAAAAGTCACTGGTTTGGAGTTAGCAATGCCTAGTGAGTGTGCGTCCACAGGCTGTACCAGGCAGCGTAAACAAGCAATACCAAGCAACCCAGATAAATAGCACAGGGATTACGTTGCTTGGGAAGTGATGTGGTAGCATGTTTGCAGATTCTCCTCTGGAGTTAACATTTTCCTCATTTCCAGATGGCTGTTAGAACCAGGCTGCAATGACAAAGTGAGTGGAGGGACTTCATCAGGAGCTTTTACACTATTTTTCATGTAAAAATTAAATTGCAGATTAGTATGCCCTGCAAAAGGCTCTGAATTCAGTCTTAGAGTCTTCGTGTCCCACTGGAATTTGCTGTGCCGAGCTATAAGCTTCTCATTTTGTAGCATCAGCTAGGCCAGTAAGAATGGACTTGGGACCTCCTCTCACACTGATGATAATACCTCACATGTTGGCCGGCTATGTAAACTGCCTATTTCCTATTGCCAGAGTTTTGATTTTTAACGAAGTGCAAATCTGTAGATTTTCTCCTCTCTCATACCAGAAAATAAAAATAATGCCTTTTGCCATTCATTTTAGAATTTTAAAATTAAAAAAAATGATGGTACTAACCAAAATTCTATTTTTGAACATGACAGTAGATAATATAGACTCAAGATCAGAACATCATGCCTTCTAAGTACAGATAAAGGCTGTTGATTCTAAGAGTTTTGATCAATACCATCAGAAAACTTTTTCATTTGACATGCTCTAAATTTTATTGCCCATCAGTGTCCATACCTGCCTAAGGAGAATTACATTCCTAGTTCTGTGTGCAAAGGGTATATAAAGCAACATGAAACACCTGCCCTTATTTTGTTTTAAATTACAAACTAATGTTCTCAGAACTGGATTTTCTTTCTCTCAAAATTAAAACCTTTTGTTGTTATTTTGGATTTAATGAAGTATTGCTAGCTGAAGCCAGTCTGACATGGAGAGAGATGTCAGACTGATGAGATGTGTGCAGCCTGATTAAAACCAAACCCTGAACCCTTTTAAAGAACAATAAAACATATTTTACATGCTCTTTGTGTGTGCGTGTGTGTGTTTTTCTTTTCTCCTAAATTAAGTTTATTGTGTTTGCCCCCTCCTTCCTTTCTCTACCTGGTGTTCGCAGGGTCTGTTGGGTCCTGCTGGTAACCATTACAAGGACATTAAAATAAGAGGTTGGGAGGTTCAAAGATACTGTGCTATGTGCTTAACCTTAGTTGAAGTGTATTTTGTATTTTTCAGCTTAGTTCTTGGATACCAGGAATTCACCTTTTGTCTCATTCAAATTATTTTACATCATAGGTGCTTTTTCTCATGTACTAGCTTCAGTCCCTTATCTGTTTATTAACTTTTCCTTTCACAAGTTTCCATCAGCCTATCATGCTGTTATTATATCATTTTTAATTTTATTAAATTATTAACATTGATTTTTACATATTTCAGATGTCATGTTTAACAGGTATTCGAGAAAGGAATCTATATACAATCAATCGCTGGCAGGTTTTAGAACATAATTAAGATTAAGCTGAGGGTATGTAATAGATACATATTAATCTGTGTAATAAAACACTGTCTATAGAGTATATAGCCTGTCATAGATTTTTTATTCTTTTTTTTCTTTTTTGGTCGTGAGACTTGAACTCTGGGCCTAGGTGTTGCCCCTGAGCTCTTCAGCTTAACGCTACCCCTTGAACCACAGCGCCACTTCCGCTGTCATAGATTTTTTTTTTTTGCCAGTCCTGGGCTTGAGCTCAGGGCTTGAGCACTGTCCTTGAACTTTCTCAAGGCTAGAGCTCTACCACTTGAGCCTCAGCACCACTTCCAGCTTTTTTCTATGCATGTGGTACCGAGGAATCGAACCCGGGTCTTCGTGCATGCTAGGCAAGCACTACCACTAGGCCAAACTCCCGGCCCTCCGTCATAGATTTTTATGTCTATGTAGCTATGTTTTTATCTCCAAGACCACGTCCATAACATTGGGTACCCAAATATTTAGTCATCGGTTGTTATTATATCTTCTATAATAAAAGCACCATTGAAGAAATAGAGCTGTGGTTTATGTAGGGGTGAAGCACTATCCTTGAGGAGAAAAATGTTGAGAGAGAGTAAGCCCCAGGAAACACACACACTAAAAATGCAACTTCTTTTTTGTTGTTGGTTGTGGGGCCTGAACTCTGCCTGAATGCTGTCCCTGAGTTCTTCAGCTCAAGGCTAGCAATCTACCATTTGAGCCACAGCACTACTTTTGGTATTTCTGGTGATTAATTGGAGATAAGAGTCCTATGGATTTTTTGTGCTTGGGCTGGCTTTGAAACATGATCCTCAGATGTCAGCCTCCTGAGTAGGTAGGATTACAGGCATGGGCCTGAAAAAATGTAACGTCTATCTCACATCTACCCAGCAAAATTGAGCCTGTATTCTGCGTTCCTCTTTGGAGTTCATTCCAATGGAGAGTTTGAATCCATAGGACCACCAGAATCTATGGAGATGTTTAATCTAGTAATCAATCTCCCTCCTGCTCCCCAACTGAGATTTGAACACGGGGACTTGGTCTTGTTAGGTAGATGCTACCTGATATTTGATCTAGGCATCCCCATTGTAAATTGCTTATAGTTATTTTTCAGGTAGAATTTCAATGTCTTTGCCCAGGGTTGGCCTTAGAACATGATCTTCCTACCTGCTTAAGAGCCTTCTGCAGAGCTAAGATTAGAGGTGTGAACCATAGTGCCTTGCTTTTCAGAACTTTCTGATGTCACCATGACACAGTTGATTACTCCCTCTGAAGTGTTTCACTGTTGGCGTTGAAGACATAATAAGGATTGCAGCCTCTGTAATCTGAAAAGACAAAGCCAACTTTTTTCCTCTTATAGTCTCTAAATAGAAGCTCACCTAGATAACACCTTGATTTAGACCTGGGGTCTCTACAAAGACTTTATTTAGCAGGGCATGCCAGTCGGGGCGGGAAAGTGTGAGACACTCCAGTTAATCACTCCCCAAAAAGCCTGAAGTAAAAGAGTGGTTCAAACTCTATCCTTGAGCAGGCCTTGAGTTCAACTGCAGGACCGGCTTACAACACCTAGGTCTTTGCTACATAGTGATCAAACCAAACAAAACACAAGAGTGGGATGACTTGAAGAGACTCCAATTACCAGAAGCATTGGTTGAAATCCATATAAGAAGGATGGCTTACTGGTGACTACTTGAGCTTTTGCTGCATAAGACACACTAACTTGGGCACTGAGAACATAGAAAATGTAAGCTCTCTGCCCTGATAGGACTTAAGTTCTGAGGAAGACAGAATAGACTTTCAGGTGGTGATCAGGAGTCCTGGAGAGGAAGTAAAGGAAGGAGCTTATAAGAATTAGCTGAAGGGCCTGCTCTGTGTGTGTCATGTGACGGTGGTCAGCAGTACATGTAAACTAGAAAGAGCTCGGTGTGTGCATGAACAGGAGTATAAAGTGGTTAGAGTAGTTAGCCAAGATGTGGCAGAGCTTGCCCTCTGTTGATTGAGTCTTGGGAGGTGGTAGAGGTATCATGGTCATATTTCAGAATAGGCTGTCTAGAGGCCATCAGAGGCAACTGTCCTAATTCCAAATGCCCATCTTGTCTGTTCCTGGTGGGTTATGTCTGTGACTCCCTGCTTCTTGGGAGGCTGAGATTGGGAGGATTATGGCTTGAGGTCAGTTTTACCAGAAAAGCTTGTGAAGAGATCCCTTCCCCTTCTCTAGATGCTGATGTGTGGGTTTGTTAACTATGATAGGAAGTCTAATGTAGGTAGATCTAGAGTGCCCAGGTAGGAAGTGAAATCTTGTCTCAGAAATAATCAACAAATATCAATGTTTGTGAAATAATGCACCTTTTATCTGGCAAATATAATGTAAGCCTATTAATTATAATAAAAATATATGAAAAATAACCAGCAAAGCCACATGGGGGTGTCCCACACCTATAATCCAAGGTATTCAGAAGGCTGAGATTAGAGGATCAGTTCTAAACCATGATAGGAAAGTGTGAGACCTCCAATTAACCGCCAAAAAGCAGAAACAGAGCTGTGGCTCAAGTGATAGTGTGATATTGAGCAAAATCACTTAGTGCTCAGATCCTGAGTTTAAGCTTTAGGACCAGAGCACCCCCCAAAAAATACCCCCCCAAAATACCCTAAAAAACAAAAACAGGCTAGAAGAGCTCAGGGGTAGTGCTTTTTTTTTTTTTTTTAATTTTTTATTTCTTGCAGAGGAAAGGACCAAACTGGGCTTTGCACTTGCTTGGCAAGTGCTCTTCCACTGACCTAAATCCCCAACCCCTAGAATGTACACGGCCATGAATTTAGACCCCCAGTACTGGTCCCTCCCCTCCCCACCATAGCCAAGGCACTCTATGTTCATATATAATCCTAGCTACTTTAGGGGCTGAGGTCCAGTGGACTACAATTTGAAGCCAGCCCTAAAGGTTACAGTTACACAGTCCAATCTTTACTCAAAAAGAATTCAAGAATGTCCTTATATTCAAGGCCATGCTTGTAAGCTTTGCTTGATTGGTGCTATGCTGGAAATAGTATCAGTTGAATAGAGAGTAGAGCTGAAAGATTGTTTACAGATGATTGATGATTATTCCTGGGGTCCAGGACACATGTCAGTTTCTCCATTGAGGGAACAGCTGAGAAGGAAAGTAAAAGATTCCCTTTCAGCTACCAGAGTCCAGATCTAGAAGAAAAGGTGACCAGAATATTACATTTTAAATGTTTAAATCATACCAAATGGCATATTTGTTCATGGAAAAGACCTGTAAACCTCTTTTCTACTCTCCTGCCTCTGGTTTCCTCCACAGACAACACATACTTCGCCAACTATTCTGAAAGAGGCTACTAGCAGGCATGAAGACAGCGTGGTATGGGCCATCTTCCCTTGTGTCTCCATTACTATTTTAGGATTAGGGAAACAGGAAGATAAGGGAAAGGAATAACACTAGTCAATATCTATTGAATTCTACTGTGGCCAGAATTTCATGTGCCTGATCAAATTTAAAGATTTTTGTTGTTACTTTAAAGTAACAACAGAGGGGTTACAGTTACATTAAGTCAGGTAAAGAGTACATTTCTTCTGATCAGATTTAATATTTATAGTGTTCTACACAGGCCTCATTGCTAATAAAGTTACAGCAGGCTGGTGGAAGGGTCAGTATTTGAACCAAGGATGTTGGTTCGTAAAAGTAGCACTTTACTGCTTGGCTAATATGTTAGAGTATCCATGTGGGATGGAGGGGGGCTGTTTGTTGTGGACTTCTTATTCTTATGGTGTTGCTGTAGATGTTGCCCTTTATAGGAGCCTCTATTAATTGAGCTGTATCTTTATATTAAGTGAGGGGCAGGAAGGGGTTGGCTACATACTGTGTGTAGCAGTTCTAATTTCTGAGTTAATTTGGTGGGGGGGCTTGGTTTTATTTTGTGCAAGTATTGTGGCTTAAATGCAGGACCAGAACGCTTTTGCTTAGCATTTTTGCTTTAAGCTAGTGTTCTGTTACTTGTTAGTTGGAGAGAAGAAAATTGCAAGGACTTTCTTACCTGAGCTAGCCTCGTACCATGATCCTCAGATTTTAGCCTCCTGAACAGCTAGGATTACAGGCATGAACCACTGGCCTGTAATCTCAGTAGATTTAATTTATGCAAACTGTATGTAATGGGCCCTGCCAGTAAGATACCATGGCATTTGAGCACAGTGGTTTATAGTTTATAATTGACTTCCCATTACTGTTGGCTGCTTCTCCTACATAGAGTATTACTCCAGGACTGGTAATTGATTGAAGAAATTTTCAAATTGATTTTATCTCTAGTGCATTAACGTATGGCCTAAATTCCTACAGAAGCATTAGAAACCAGTGAAGCTGTGCTTTAGGAACTGTAACTGGATCTGAGCTGCCAGTAGTACAGCTTGTATTTAACACAGATAAATCACTAGTCTGAAAACCCTGTTCTAGCTAAGCTTGGTGACTTATTTTTTAGAGCATCTCAAGTTGAGGCCCCCTTGATATCTGGAGATACTCTCCCAAATCATGCTAAAACACAAACCAGGATTTGTTAACATGAATACATTTAATTGCTATTTTCCTTTTGGAACCCCATAAATATTCAATCAGGTTAGCCCAATGTTCAAGGTACACAACTGGGATGCCTTTTTAAAAATCAGCAACTATGAATTCAAACTTCAGTTAAGAAAATGCTATTAATATGACAGTACATGCCAAACTGGAGGGTGTTCTTTAATTTCAGGAGCATTAGCATAGATAAATGTTTTTAGTTAATTTTTTTGAGCCCTAGATGTGGAGAACAGATCACAGCTGCATGAATATACCAGTTAATCATGTTTCAATGCTTTTATGCAAATGATTATGTTTGACTTTCATTTAGAGTTGCCATTAACACCTGGAACCCTGAGATTGATAACAGGTAAAATTTTAATGAATACATAAATTAAAGATTTGAATCATGTTTAGATTCATTTATAGTCCCTTTATTCATTTACTACAAGTCCTCTTAAAATCTCAAAACCATAGGATGAGACAGAAAATAAAGAGGAAACAGCCTTTGAACTTCCAATTTTCTGAAATTTTGGTAAAGGATGACTTAAAAGCTAGGTTCTGAGAGAGCCTTTCCTTCCCTTTGCTATTGCTTCTAGGTGTCAGTTCTATGTGAAGTACAGAAGACTTCTTTTGGCAGTACTGAATATACTAATATACTGAACATACTAATGGTTCTATGTAACCCCTTCCCTTCCTATCCCCTCCCATCTCATCCTGTCCCCTCCTTCCCCTCCATCCCCTCCCCTGGCAATCTTTTCTTTCTCCTCTTTTTTTCTTCTTCCCTTCTTTCTTTCTTGGCCTTCCTGCCTGCCTGCCTTCCTTCGGTGTCTTCCTCCCTCCCTCTCTTTTTTTCTTGTATTATTGCAATAGGTATTGAACTCTACCTCACGTTTGCTAGGCAAGCATTCATTCCTTGCTCCTTTGGTTTTTGTTTTTAGTTTTTCAGATAGTCTCAAGCTTTTGTCTAGACCAGCCTCACATGGAGACTCTTATCTCTTAATAGCTGGGATTACACGCCTGTGTCACAATCCTTCACCCAAATCTGTAATTGTAAGCCTCTACGCCTTTTTTAACATTGCAGATTTCCCTGTCTAACCATCTGTTCAGCTTCTCACTTCTTCCTAATTTGTCTTATGGTGTTCAAACCTACCATCATGTTAAGAATGTATTCATGACTTGTTTTAATGACTAAATCACATGAGCCAGACACTTGGGACTCATCCTCAGTTCCTCCCTTTTCTTCACTGTTCTCATTTCTTACCTGTCCACATTGGTACTATCCATGGAGCTCTTCAGTTGTAAAGAAATATCTTGGGAAGGAACCTTGGAGTTTGGAGTCGGCTTGCCAAATACAGTTCTTGGCTAAGTCACTTAAATCTGAGGAAATCTGCCTGACTACTTTGTTTCAATTTTTGTAAATATATAGTAAGAATAACAATAGGATTTTCATTATAGGCCATTTCAAGGAAGAATGGCTTTAGAACACTTAAAATGTAGCCTGACACAAAACAAAAACTCAAGACATGCTAGCTGTTGGTATTTTCTGAGCTAAGTACTAATGTTAGGACAACATCATAAGTAAGCTTCCTGAGGCTACCATAACAAACTACCATAAAATGGGTAGCAGAAAACAACAGAAATGTATTGCCTGATAGTTCTGGAGGCTAGAAGTCTGAAATCACACTTCCAGGGCTATGTTCTCACTAAGCCTGTAGGAATTCTTCCTTGCCTCTTCCCAGATTCTACTGGGAAACTGAAAAATCTTGGTTACTTGGGTGTAATTCCAATCTCTGCCTTTTCTGTGACATGGAGTTCTGTGTATCTCTTGTCTTCATAGAGGGTCTTCTTAAAAGGGCAAAAATAAGCTAGGCACTAGTGGCTCATGCCTGTAATCCTAGCTCCTTAGGAGGATGAGATGTGAGGATCACACTTAGAAGCCAGCCCAGGCAGGACAGTCTGTGAGACACTTATCTCCAATTAGCCACTTAAAAACCAGAAGTGCTGCTGTGGCTCAGAGTGGTAGAATGCTAGCCTTGAGCAAAATTGCTTAGGGAGGGGCCGGGAGTGGTAGAGTGCTTGCCTAGCATGCACAAAGACCCGGGTTCGATTCCTCAGTACCACATACATAGAAAAAAACCAGAAGTGGTGCTGAGTAGTAGAGTGCTAGCCTTGAGAAAACCCAAGGACAGTGTTCAGGCCCTAAGCTCAAGCCCAGGACTGGCCAAAAAAAAAAAATTGCTCAAGGACAGTGCCCAGTGCCTAACTTCAAACCCCACGGCCAACAAAAAGAATTAAAACTAAAAAAGGGCAAAAGTAGAGTTGGACTAAGTACCCACCTTCCTCCCTTGTAACCTCACATTAAGTACATCTTCAACAACTCTAATCAGTAGTACTGGAACTCGAGATTTTGCCATATCCATCTTATAGGGGACACAATCAGTTAAGGTCGGAATGTTTATGTATTCTCAAAATCCACATGTTGAAATTCTAACCCCTTTGGAGATAGATGTGGGAGATGAGCCTTCCATTTCTAGTGAGGCGGAAAAGGGACAAATACTATGGAAAACATTTTGGCTTTTCCTCCACAAATTACCCACAGAATTACACCAGCATAGTATATACCCCTGAAGAAGGGAAAGCTGATGTTCAAATAAAAATTGATGCACAAATGTCCATGGCAGCATTATTCACAATAGAAGGCAGCATCATTTCTATCCATCTACTGGTAAATGGAATGTAGTATATGTTAGGTCCTCCTGGAAGAAATGACTTCTTCCCTTGGCTCTCTCCCCCTGTACCCTGGAAATCCCCGCCTAGCACGTGTAACCCTGGGCATGCCTGGGGACAGTGGGAGGTCCCCACTGAGGTATTTCCCCATCTTCTGAGATCACATCCACTTCTGCTGTGGCTATACCCCTCCCCCTAGATAATCTCTCACTTCCCACCATTAGCTCTCTTGCTCGCCCGACTCCATCTTGGGTGACAGAAGTCTGCTCTTTCCTCACACAATAAACCCTCTTCTCCTGAACTGCGTGGAGTTTCCTTTCGGCAGACCTTATAGTATATAAACCATGAATTAATAGCCATAAAGTCATGCAGTGCAGACAACTGCTGTAACATGACAGAACCTTGATAACCTTATATTCAGTGAAAGAAGCTAGATACAAAGGGGCACAGAATATATGGTTCCATTTACATGAAGTATTCAGACTAGAGATAGAAAATTGAGGGGCGGGCTGGGAGTTTGGCCTAGTGGTAGAGTGCTTGCTTAGCATGCACAAAGACCCAGGTTCTATTCCTCAGTACCACGTACATAGTAAAAAGCCAGAAGTGGTGCTCTGACTCAAGTGCTAGAGCACTAACCTTCAGGAAAGCCAAAGGATAGTGCTCAGGCCCTGAGTTCAAGCCCCCAGGACTGGCAAAAAGAAAAAGAAAAGAATAAGAAAAGAAGTGGATTGGTGGTTCCCAGAGACTGAGGGGAGGGTGACTTGGTAATTAACTGGTCGTTGGATACAGTTTCATTTTGGGATGATGAAAATATTTGGGGAATATTATGGTGGTTGTGCTAAATATCGGCTGAATTGTATTTTTTTTTCCTTGCCAGTCCTCGGGCTTGAATTCAGGGCCTGGCCACTGTCTCTGAGCTTCTTGTACTCAAGGCTAGTACTCTACTACTTGAGCCGTAACACCACATCTGACTTCTCCTATTTATGTGTTACTGAACCCAGGGATTCATGCATGCCAGGCAAACACTCTACTACTAAGCTACATTCCCTGTCCCTGGATGGTACATTTTAAAATGTTTGATTTTATGTTACAGGAAATTTATCTCAATTTAAAAAAAAAGGAAGGAAGTCAAGTATGATAATACATGTCTATTGTCTCAGCTGTGTAGACAGGAGAATTGGTTAGAAGTAAAAGATAGGAAGACCCTATCTCAAAAAAGTTGAGGCCACTAGTGGCTCATGCCTGTAATTCCAGCTACTCAGGAGGCTGATATTTGAGGATCACAGTTTGAAGCCAGCCTGGGTTAGTCTATAAGACTCATCTGAAATTAACCACCAGAAAACTGGAAGGGGGGCTGTTACTTAAATTGATAGAGTGCTAGCCTTAAGTAAAATAACCCATGAACAGAGCCCAGGCCCTGAGTTCAAGTCCGTAGACTTTTGCCACATCTGCCTGGGCAAAAAGTGGGAGAGCCACTTTGGGGTCAAACAAATGAAAATATAAAGAGCTTGGGGTATGGCTTGAGCGTTAGAGAGCTTACTCAGCAAATTTGAAAACCTGAATTAAAAAAAAATAATGGATGAAACTTAAAAATATGCTCAGTTGAAAGAAGCTAATTACAGATATTGTACATTTTTGTGTATTGTACATTTTTGTGTACATTTTGTGTATTTTTATGTTTATTTTTTGAGATAGTCCTGTTATATAGCCCAGTCTGGCATTGAACTTGCAGTGATTTTTTTTTTTTGCTTTAGCCTCTTGAGTGCTGGGTTAGAGGTATGCATTATCATTCCTGGATTATAATATTTTTTTTTACTGTGGATTGAAGTCAGGGCCCTGTGCATGCAAGGGAAGTACTCTGGCCCTTGAACCTTGCCCTAGCCCAATTCCATTTGTGAGAAATGTCTAGATTAGACAAAGGTACAGAGGCAGAAAGCAGGTCAGTGGTTGCCAGAGGCCAAGTTGAAGCAGAAACAGGAATTACTTTTCGATGAATGCAGTATTTCCTTTTGGGCTGAGCAAGTGTTCTGGAATTAGATCCTAGTGATGATTAGTCAGCACTGAATAGGCTAAATGTTCTAAACTATACACCTTTTCTTGGTTCAAATGGTGACTTTTATGTGGTGTATATTTCTTTCTGAAAGATTTTCTGAGATGGAGCTGGAGTCAGGTCCTGGGGACATTCCAGAGTCCCTGCTGGACCCAGGTCAAGAAGTGTGGCACCTGCCCTTCCACTAGCAGTGTCTGAGACAGTCCTAAGTGCATCCTTGTAGACTTGAGTATGGTAGTCACAGTGAAGCCAAACTATCTGACTAATTTCATAAGGGATTTGTACTCTTCAGAAGATTTGTATGCATCCAAGATGATTTCAGTGAGAACAGCTGCTTAGCAAGGAATCCGTAAGCCTGAGGAAGAGAGATTTAGAGCTGGGAGAGACCCAGAGGGCCCGTGGGGCCTGGGCCAACATCCTAACCTCCTGGCGTTTGGTAATTGCCTTCCTGTCCTGCAGTAAGTCTCAGAGAGAAGCCTGAGTCAACCTCAGGTCCACATGCTGCATGCTTTGGGCGGTATGAACTTTTAAGTCAACTCCTAGCTTTAAATTCCTGTTCTGTTCCTTCCTTCCTAGCTTCAGTTTCCTCACCTATGAAGCAGAGCCAAGGATAGTGTCTACCTATGGGATCATTTTGAAAATGAGATGTAGAGATGTGTGTGAATATGTGCAGGCACTGGTGGTTCACTCCTGTAATCCTAGCTACTCAGGAGACTGAGATCTGAAGATCATGCATGGTTGGAAGCCAACCTGTGTAGAAGTCTGTGAGACTCTTGTCTCCAATTAACTAGAAGAGCATATGTGTCTAAAGTGGCAGAGTGCCAGCCTTCAGTGGAAAAAGCAAGGGAAAGCACCCAGGTCCTGAGTTCTTGCCCCAGTATTGGCACAAAAATAAATAGTAATATGTAAATAAATATGTATATATTTCTGTTTTGCTTAAGCCAATTCATTTAGCATTGGCCAAAGTCTGCAGCAAGGAGGAAGTTCCCACCCTCTGACTTCCTCCATGCTGACTGGGGTCCCTTTGCCAGTCATACTGCTGCAGACGGGACCATAGGCTGCTCATGCACCTTGCCTTCCTGAGCACGTAGTGTGTGAAAGGCAGAATTGACCTCTTGCTTCTTGCCTAAGTCTAAAATCATGAAATCTTTTGCCAGTGTGCTCTTGCTGCCTGTGGACTGGAATGCTAATGCAGGAAGAGTTGTCTTGCTTAACAATCAGATCAAAATATGCCCAGGACTGGACAAGGTCAGTGATTGACTCATGGAAGGAGAGCTACAGATAACAACAACAACAACAAAACAGCAGTGGGAGGAACAGAGCCAGGGATGTGTGGAGAACAAGGCCCAAACATTCAGCGTATTCCCAGGACAGCACAAGCAGTAGTTCACATTTGAGTGTAATTTAGTTTTGAAAAAGAAATGAACTTAGATGGTTCATAATTCAAAAGGAAAGGTGAATATAGCTTTTCTTTTTTGCCATGTCCCCAGTCACCCCATATTCTCAGAGGTAACTACAATTCCTTCCTACCCCAGCTTCTTGCATATTCTTCTAGATTTACATATATAATGATTTGCATATATAAATATACATGTGTGGTTAACGCGGATGGGGAAAGTGGGGAGGGGTTTCTTTTTACCCCAGTGCTAGAAAATTAAACACATGGCTAAACACTTTGATTTTACTTTTCACATACATATTTTGGCTCTTGGCCCATGGTAGATGGAAAGACTCCTCATTTTTTTCTTCCCAGGACCCCCTCCCCACCGTGCTTTTCCAGGCTACTTTCCTAACCAGTTGAGGAAGCAGGGGACTAGAATTCTACTGGAATGGGTAGGATCCTCAGATTAGTTTGCTGTAAATTATGATAGAGTCACCCAAGGCTACACTTGATCTACTGAACTGTGATAGAATTGCAGTGTTAGTGAACGGATTGGAAGGGTACATTTCTCAGCACTTGATGTGTCAATGGATTCATCAAGTAGTGCTTTTGAAACTTTGGTATCCTTCAGAATTACCTGGGGTGCTAATTAAGAGTGAGGCTCCCACTTCCTCACTGCCTCAGAAAGTCTGCCTCATTGGAGCTGGAGGCGGACAGGTCCAGGAGCCTGAGACAGATGGTCTGCAGGGTTTCTAAGAACAACCATGGTGGGTGGAAGGTAAAGAGCACTTCACTAAAAGAATAACTGAATGATTCATTAATTCACATTATTAAAGTGATTTTATTTGCCATATTTTTAAACCATAGAAGAAATTCATGAACCAGCAAATGGGTTTTTCAAACGATTTCGAAAGGGTCTCTTCACTGCTGCCTCTCAATTCTGCTGTTTTCTTGCTCTAAGAATTTCTGGCCAGTCAGTTTTTGTTTTTGATCTGGTACCAGGGCTTGCACTCCAGACCTGGGGACTGTCTTTTAGGTTTTTCACTCAAGACTACTTCTTTACCACTAGAACCACAGCTCTATGTCCATCTTAATTGGAAATAAGACCCTCACAAGGATGATGCTTGTAAGATCCTGAGGCCTGGGTCTGGTGCATGAATCCTTAAAAAGGCATTTGACCCTTGACCCCAGACTCTGAATGCCTTTCTCATGTACAAAAATGACCTCTGAGATTTGGGAGTCACCCTGACCTGCCCCACTCTGCCCATCTGACCCAGTGTCCTTGGGCATGGGACATGACCTCTCTGAGTCTCCTCATCTGTATCAGAAGGATTAAGGTGCCTATTTCAGCTCACAAGTTTGTTTTTAGAACTTACACAAAACAATACAAGAAAGTCCTTTCTCATTAGTTGAGTTGAATCTAGTCAACAGCCTGATAGGCCAGAGAGGGAGTAACATATGATGATGATCTTTCATTAAAGCAGCCCTGCTTGCAAGAACTGAAGAGTGAAAACAATCCAGGAGGCCTTAGGTGAACAAATGGGTAAACCAAACACACACACACACCACCACCACCACTACCATCATCATCCCTTAAAGAGGGAAGAAGATGAGTCTTATGGACTTATCCTGCCCAGGCTGGCTTCAAACCTCAATCCTTAAAAAGGGAAGGAAAAGAAGTCGGTAATAGTATGGCCTACTGTAGAGTGCTTGCCTAGCATGCATTCAGCCCTGGGTTTGATTCTTCAGTACCACATACCCAGAAAAGGCTGGAAGTGGCACTGTGGCTTAAGTGGCAGAGCACTAGCTTTGAGCAAAAAAGTGTCCGGGAGGGGCCGGGAGTTTGGCCTAGTGGTTGAGTGCTTGCCTAGGATGCATGAAGACCCGGGTTCGATTCCTCGGTACCCCACATACATAGCAAAAAGCCAGAAGTGGTGCTGAGGCTCAGGTGGTAGAGCTCTAGCCTTGAGAAAGTCCAAGGACAGTGCTCAGGCCCTGAGCTCAAGCCCAGGACTGGCAAAAAAAAAAAGTGTCCGAGAACAGTGCCCAGGCCCCTAATGCAAGCCTCAGGACTGGCCAAAAAAAAAGGTTGGGGGAGGAAGAAATCGAAATCTCTGACATGCTACAACATGGGTAAACCTTGAAGACATTACCCTAAGTGAAGTCAGTCACAAAAAAGATAAGTGCTCTAATTGTGGCAGATGCTGGTGGCTGTGGTAGCTATTATAGCTACTCCAGAGGCTAAGATCTAAGAATTGTGTGGTTCAAAGCTAGCCTGGGCCGAAAAGTCCATGAGACGCCTCCAATTAACCAGCAAAAAGACAGAAGAAGAATTGTAGCGCAAGTGGTACAGTGCTTCCCTTGAATGAAGAAACTAAGACAGAGCACACTGGTCCTGAGTTCAAGCCCAGTACTAGCACAGGTGTGCGTGCGTGCACATACACAGATATTCTGTGATGAGATACCTATAGGAATCAAACTCGAGGAAACAAAAACAGAACAGTGGTTTCTGGGAGCTGGGCAGAGAGATGGGGAGATAGTAGTTTTGTCTGCTGGGTGTGAGTGAGCGCAAATGGAAAGCTCTGGGGATGGATGGTGGTGACTGCACAGCCTTGGTAATGTACTTCATGCTGCTGAACTACATATTTAGAAGTCATTAAAATGGAAAATTTTATGACATATTTTATCACAGTAACAAAAGCAAGAAAAAGCTTCATTTTTTATTCTGCTTTGTGTTGACAGATCTCATCTAGAGTTCTTTCTTGCTCGGAACCACACATTATTTTTTCTTTATCATTACATTTTATTACATATAGCACATATGGACATGGTTTTATTATCTTTTTGTGTGCATGTTTAGGTCCTGAGGCTTGAACTCAGATCCTGGGGTTCTTCCTCTGAGTTTGTGGCTTATGACCACTTGAACCACAGCTCCACTTTTGGCTTTTTGGTGTATAATTGGAGATAAGATTCTCACAGACTTTCTTACCTAAGCCAGTTTCAAACTTCAGTCCTCAAATCTCAACTTCCTGAGTAGCTAGTGTTACAGATGTAAACCAACAGAACTAGGTATGACCCTTAGTGTGTGTGTGTATGTGTGTGTGTGTGTGTATATAATTTTTTTTTTGCCAGTCCTGGGCTTAAGATCAGGGTCTGAGCACTGTCCTTGGGCTTTCCTGAAGGTTAGTGCTCTACCTTGAGCCACAGCACCACTTCTGGCTTTTTCTATGTATGTGGTACTGAGGAATTGAACCTAGGTCTTTGTGCATGCTAGGCAGGCACTCTACCACTAGGCCAAACTCCCGGCCCCGACCCTTAGTTTAATAAATTAAAATGCAGCCAAGAGTAAGAAGACCCACCTTTCTGTGTACCTCGTCGCCATAGCACTGCTGATGATTTGCTTATCTCCACACATCTTTTTTTTTTTTTTTTTTTGCTAGTCCCAGGGCTTGAACTCAGGGCCTGGGCACTGTCCTTGAGCACTTCTCTTTAAGGCTAGTGCTCAGCCATTTGAGCCACAGCACCAGTTCCAGCTTCTTCTATGTATGTGGTACCAAGGAACCCAGGCCTTCATGCATGCTAGGCAAACATTCTACCACTAGGTCGCCCCGCCCCCCAAATTTTTGTAAGCACTTGTACTTACACATACATTTGTACATGCTTATACCAACTTGCATTTTAGCATGAAATCAGGTCATAGTCTATACAATAATGTGCAACCTATTTCCCTATTGAACAATAAATGCATGAATGGTTTTTGTATTTTTTAATGGCTGCACAAGATCCAATTTGCCATTGATAAGAATTTAATTTTGCCAAGTACTAATGGATCATACCTGTAATCCTAGCTACTCAGGAGGCTGAGATTTGAGGATCACAGCTCAAAGCTGGCTGGGGCAAGAAAATCTGTGAGACTTTTATCTCCAATTAACCACCAGAAAACTAGAAGTGGAGCTGTGTCTCAAAGTGGTAGAGTGCTAGCCTTGAGCACAAAGAGTTCATGGACAGTGTCAAGTCCAGAGTTCAAGCCCCACGGCTGACAAAAAAAGTTTACATCTATTTACTTCTCTGTTACTATAAGCAAGCTCTGCCAAACACAGAATCATTTACTGATTGTTGCTTTTGGATTAGATACACTAAGTTCTTTATAAGCAGTGTATTATTTATTATTATTATTATTATTATTTGTACCACTACTAGGGATTGAACTAAGGGCCTGAATATTGTCTTTAGCTTTTTTTTTTTCTAGGCTTACATTTACCACTTGAGCTACAGCTCTACTTCCAGCTTTTTGGTGGTTAATGGGAAATAAAAGTCTCATGAATTTTCCTGCCCAGGATGGCGTGGAACTTTGATCCTCAGGATTTCAACTTCCAGAATAGTTAGGGTTACAGATGTGAGCCACAACTATCCAGAGCTATAAACTTTATTTAATATAATCCTAACACTACTATACCATAGTTCAGTTGGGATCTCTGTTTTTTTTTTTTTTTGCCAGTCTTGGGCTTGAGCTCAGGGCCTGAGCACTGTCCTTGGACTTTCTCAAGGCTAGAGCTCTACCACTTGAGCCTCAGCACCACTTCCAGTTTTTTTTCTATGTATGTGGTACCGAGGAATCGATCCCGGGTCTTTGTGCATGCTAGGCAAACACTCTACCACTAGGCCAAACTCTCAGCCCATGGGATCTCTGTTTTGTAGGTGGAGAAAATGAAATTTGGGGAGGTAGAATCAGCTGCACATCATCTGGCTACAAAGTGGCAATGTTGTGTGGCGTTCTTCCAGCTTCTAAGGCTGTTAACATCCATATGGAAACTTACTCTATTTTTAAATATTCTAATCTTGCATCTAAACAGTGGGTATTCCAAATACAGAAGTAGATGCCTTACATTTCCTTTCTTATAGACAAAAATTTTGAGGGATTTGTGAACAGGAAGGCTGGAAAATCCCCCATGTCTTTTGAGATAAAAAAAGAGCCACTCAGTCTTTGGTTCATTTCCCCTTAAGAAAGGTCATAGACTTTCCAGACTTGCCAACAAAAAAACACCAAGAGCTGGTCACTCATAGCTCACCTCTCTAAACCTAGCTCCTCAGGAAGCTGAGACCTGAGGATCACAGTTTGAAGCCAGCCTGGGCAGGAAAGTTTGTGAGACTTCCTTTTTTTTTGGTTGGTCATGGGGCTTGAACTAGGGGTCTGGGTGCTGTCCTTGAGCGTTTTCACTCAAGGCTAGCACTCTACCACTTTGAACCACAGTACCACTTCCAGTTTTCTGATGGATAATTGGAAATAAGAGTTTCATAGAGAGGCTGGGAATGTGGCTTAGTGGTAGAATGCTTGCCTAGCTTACTTGACAGCCTGAGTTTGATTCCTCAGTACCTCATAAAGAGAAGAAGCTGGAAGTGGTGCTGTGGCCTAAGTGGTAGAGCACTAGTCTTGAGCAGAAGCAGCTCAGGGATAATATGCAGACTCTGAGTTCAAGCCCCAGGAAGGGCAAAGAAAAAAAAAAGTCTCATAGGCTTTCCTCCCCAGCTGGCTTTTTTCGAACCACAATCCTTGATCTCAGCCTCCTGAGTAACTAGGATTATAGGGTTGAGCTACCAGCACCCAGTTAATATGAGACTCTTTATCTCCAATAAACTACTTAGAAAAAGTTGGAAGTGGTGTCCCAAGTAGTAGAGCCTTGAGGAAAATCATGCTCCTGAGCTTCAGTCCCTAGGCCCTGAGTTCTAGTTCCAGGACTGGCACAAACAAACCTTAGGCGTGGGAAGGTTTCATTTACCAGTGGAATTGGGGGCCCAGGGGCATTGGAAGCAAGCTGTGGCCGGCATTGTTGGTTCTGCCACTCATAACCAACCAGCCTCATCAAATTCCAGCTCTATTCATTTCCATTTTTCAGTTGTTGCATCTCATTACCTCAGGAGTTTTTTCAAAGCCACAAGAGCCCTCTCTGCCATGGGAGTAACGAGAAGGACAGTTATATGAATACTACAGCTGCCTCGCTCTGGTGAGAGGGTGAGATAACCCTAAAGCCTTCCCTGTTTCTGCGTGGATTTTTAGCTCCAGAAGCCAGTGTGATAATATTTCCTGGATAATTTTTCTGAGCACCTGTCTCTTACTTTCCCCAGCAACTATACCTAAATCTGTCTCTCAGGAACTGCTTCTGGGGGAGAAGAAACCAGAACTAAAAGACCCCATGCCTGGGCGGCAAGTATAGCTAGATGCTACAGACTGTTCACATAGCAATTTGCATATACTCAAATATCGCATATCCTTATTTATATATTTGCTTGTTTCTATTGTGAGAAATATCTTTTTTGGGGGGTCCACTGGTTTGAAAGATAACATTTCTGCTTCTATTCTTATGGAAGTCACACTAGTAATTTCAACTTGCTACATATAGGACCTTCAAATTAATCAATATCTTTTTTTTTTCTCCTAGACTATCCAACAACCTTAAACACTTTAACTTTATTAACCAACCTCTAGCTTCTATGCTTGTGGCTGTATATTTTAACTTCATTCTCTTAACCCCCCAGAAGACATTGTTATAATTTTAGGTAGTCGATGAATAACATGAATTATTTAGGAACATCTCAATTTCCAGATCTGTAGCGAATTTGTAGCTACCTTTTTCTTGATTAATTTATAGCATAATTGCATTGTGGTCTGAAAACATTGTGTATCATTGTAGAACTTTGGAATTGTTCTGACTTGCTCAATAATACATGACATTTCGATTTCTGCAAGGGCTGGAAAAAATGAGGATCTGTGTGGGTTGGACACCGTGTTAGGGAGCTGGTGGAGCGAGAGGACGCCAGGGTCAGCCATGTCCACCAACTCATCACGTCCTCTGGGACTGATGGCTGAGGCATTACCTGGAGGCAGAGGTTAAAATTTCTCATGGTGATCAGATTTGTGGAGATTCGTTTTTGCCATTCTGCCTTTTTCCTTTATCTCTATCTCTCTCTCTCTCTCTCTCTCTCTCTCTCTCTCTCTCTCTCTCTCTCTCTCTCTCTCTCCCTCTCTCTCTCTCTCTCTCTCTCTCTCTTCTCTCTCTCTCTCTCTCTCTCTCTCTCTCTTTTTGTGGCCAGTCCTGGGCTTGGGATCAGGGCCTGAGCACTGTCCTTGAACTTTCTCAAGGCTTAGCACTCTACCACTTGAGCCTCAGCACCACTTCCAGCTTTTTTCTATGTATGTGGTGCCAAGGAATCGAACCCAGGTCTTCGTGCATGCTAGCCAAGCACTCTACCACTAGGCCAAACTCCCGGCCCCCCTTATCCCTTTTTAAAAAGCATGTAATTAGATACGTGTATATTTAGAATTGTTCTATCTTCCTGAACTGAAATTTTGTTATAATGAGATGACCTCCCACTACAGAATGTTTTGACTTTAAAACCTAGCTTCATCTAGAACTCATGTAGACATGTCAGCTTTTTTTTTTTTTTTTTTTTTTTTGGTGGGTCATGGGGCTTAAAGTCAGGCTGGGCGCTGTCCCTGAGCTCTTCAGCTCAAGGCTATCACCCTACCCTTGATCCAAGCCTCACTTCCTGTTTTCTAGAGGTTAATTGGAGAGAAGAGTCTCAGGTCCTTTTGTGCCTGGGCTGGCTTTGAACCTTGATTCTCAGATCTCAGCCTACTCAGTAGCTAGGATTACAGGTGTGAGCCACCATGCCCAGAGACAGTTTCTGTGGTTTAGTACTTGCTATGGTTTGGATGTTTGTCCTTCATCAAACTTGGGTTTCTTGGGTGAATTTAGGACCAGTCTCTCCTCTCCTCTTCTCTTCTCTTCTCTTCTCTTCTCTTCTCTTCTCTTCTCTTCTCTTCTCTTCTCTTCTCTTCTCTTCTCTTCTCCTCCCTCTCTCTCTCTCTCTCTCTCTCTCTCTCTCTCTCTCTCTCTCTCTCTCTTTCTCTCTCTCTCTCTCCCCCTCCCTTCTTCCCCCCTCCCTCTGTCTCTCTCCCCCTCCCTCCCCCCTCTCTTCCCTCCCTCCCTGCTCCCCTTTCTTTTCTTCCTCCATGTTAGGAAGAAAACTCTCAGCAGCTGCCTGCACATTGTTCTTGGACTTCTCAGCCTCTAGATCTGTGAACCAATAAATTTCTGTACATTATAAATTAGTCTCAGGTATTTTGTCTTACTAGTACAAAACTAAGAAGATTTGTATAATAGTCTTTTTTTCTCTTTCTCTCTTTTTTTCTTTCTTTCTTTTCTTAACCAGTCCTGCGGTTTGAACTCAAGGTCTGGGCACTGTCCTTGAGCTTTCTCAAGACTAGTGCTCTATCCCTTGAGCCACAGCACCACTTCCATTTTTTTCTGTGTATGTGGTACTGAGAAATCGAGCCCAGGACTTTGTGCCTGCTAGGCAAACACTCTACCACTAGGCCACACTCCTGGCCCTTATGATTTGTTTATAATTTAATTACCCTTTCTTACTTTCCCTCCCCCCTTTCTCCTTCCTTCCCTCCTTCCTTTCCTCCCTTCTTCTCTCCCTTTCTTTCTTTTACTTCCTTCCTTCCTTTCTTCCTTTCTTGACAGTCTCAATGTACCTGAGGTAGCTCTGAACTCCCTATTTTCCTCAGCCTCCCAAGTCCTGTGGTTACAGACATGCTTTTATGTAGTCTGCCTGCCTGCCTTCTTTCCGTTTTTCCTCCCTTCCATGTCTCCCTCTTTTTTCTTCCTCCCTTCCTCCTTTTCTCTGTCTATGTCTCTCTGCCATCTCTTGTACCTTGTAGTGCTATAGATCAAGTCCAGGGACTCACATATGCTAGACAATCACTGTGGCACTGAGCCACTCCTCCATACAGGTGTCTGTCTGTCTTTTTCTTTTCTTTTCTTTCCTTCCTCCCTCCCTCCCTCCCCCCCCCCCCCCCCCCTCTCTCTCTCTCTCTCTCTCTCTCTCTCTCTCTCTCTCTCTCTCTCTTTCTTCCTTCCTTCCTTTCTTTCTTTCTTCCTTTTTGCCAGTCCTGGGGCTTGACCTCAAGGTCTGGGCACTGTCCTTGGACACTTTCTGCTTAAGGCTAGTACTAGGCCACTTGAGCCACAGCACCACTTCTGGCTTTTTTGTGTCTGTGGTTCCAGGGAATCGAACCCAGGGCTCTGTGAATGCTAGGAGAGCACACCAGTGCTAGGCCACACTCATGGCCCCACAAGTGTATTTCTTATAGGCAATAATGCAGTTGTATTCAGACAGCCATTGACTGAAATAATTATTTCACAAGCTTCACAAGATATGACTATTTTATGTATATCCATGAGACCATCTACTTGGGATCATTTTCCATTTGCTTAAAACAAAATATTCCGAATGTCTTTGGTGTATTTTAGATGTGCTAGTAGCCAGTCATTTTAGTCTCAACCCCTACCCCCCCCTTCCATGCGGTGCTGGAGTGGAACCCAGGGTTTCATATATATGAGGCAGGCCTTCTACCACTGAGCTACTTCCCAGGCCCAAGTTTCAGTTCTCCTTTGTCTGCAAATGTCATCTGTATGGCTATTTTTCTTCCAGATGCCTAATACGTTGAGAGAAAAAAAATTCAAACAAGCATTAGACCAGCAAAAATACTCCTCCAGAATGAAGGTAGAGCAAAGACACCCAGTAATTCTCTCTACTTCTTCCTATCCTTGCTCTCTCTAAGAAGGGTAGGGCACACAAAAAGAGGGGAGATATGCTAGATTCATTTTTTTTTTTTTGCCAGTCCTGGGCTTGAGCTCAGGGCCTGAGCACTATCCTTGGAATTTTCAAGACTAGAGCTCTACCACTTGAGCCTCAGCACCACTTCCAGCTTTTTTCTATGTATGTGGTACGGAGGAATCGAACCCGGGTCTTCATGCATGCTAGGCAAGCACTTTAACCACTAGGCCAAACTGCCGGCCTCATTTTTTTTCCTATTTGGTCTCCAGTTGTTCTGCTGTTGTTGTTGGTTGTGGGGCATGAACTCATGGCCTGGGCTGTATCCTTGAGCCTCTCAGTGCAAGGCTAGCGCTCTACCACTTGAGCCACAGCACTACTTCCGGCCTTTTCTGTGTATGTGGTACAGAGGAATCCAACCCAGGGCTTCATACTTGCTAGGTAAGCACTCTACCACTAAGCCACATTCCCAACCCAACATTATTCCTTTCTTTTTTTGGTGCTACTGGGGTTTGAACTCAAGGCCTCAAGCTTGCTGGGTAGGTGCCGTCTCCCAGATGCATGCCTCCTTTTTCTTTGCTGGCTATTTTTGAGACAGGGTCTTGTTTCTTGCCTAGGCTCATGCACCTATTTTAGGCTTCTTGTTGTAGCTGGGATGGCCAGTGCCTGCCACGTCACCCAACACTTTCCATTGAGAGGATGAGGCCTCATGGACTTTCCTGCCCAAAGTGGCCTGGACCCATGATCCTGTGCATCCCAGCCTCCCACAGCACTGCTGGACCTAGCCAGGAGTTGAGAAAGTGTTTTGTGAGATTTTCTGCCTGAGCTGGTCTGGGACCAGTGTTACTCCTGTTCGCAAGTCTCCTAAGTAGCTAGGACTACAGGAATGAGCCACTGGTACCTGGCTCCACACTCTATTTTTATTGCAGATGTTTTGATAATTCTGTTTTATAATACAGAGGCAAGATTATTGTTTCTTTGTTCAAATCTTGCAAAGTCTTCTCATTCATGTAACATAAAATGTAAGCTGTGAACACAGCCTGTGTTTGGTGGCTCCGCATTACCTCCCTGGCTTTGTTTCATGCCCTGCTCTTCCTGTTCACAAGGCTCCTGTCAGCTGGACTCCAGGGCCTTTTCTGCTCTTCTCCCTTGAATGTTGTCCCTGGACTGGGGCTGGCTCCCTTCCTCACTTTTTTCCCATCTCTGCTCAAACATGAATTCCTTAGGAAGACCTTTCCAGACCACTTGTAACTGGAGTTCTAAGCCAGCCATCTACCTCCAAGGGTTCCAAGACAGGTGAGGCTACTCACCTCACCACGCTGAATATAGTGGAGAGTAAAACTGAAGAGCAGAGAAAGGAGATTTATGACATGGCCCAGCATGCCTCAGGAGGAGGCAAGGTAAGTTTCAACCTCTCTTCTTCAGGACATGAGTAACCAAGGTTGAGATTTGTAATCTTGGCTACTGAGGATCATGGTTTGAAGCCAACCTGGACAGGAAGATCTGTAACATTCTTACCTCTAATTAACCAGTAAAAGGCCAGGAGTGGAGTTGTGGCTCAAGGGGTAGAGCATCAACCTCCAGTGAAAAAGCTAAGGGAGAACCCTGAGTTCAAATCCCAATACTCCCTGCCCCCATGAATATAGGCAGAGATGCCCAACTTTTTTTTTTCCAGTCCTGGGCCTTGAACTCAGCACTATTCTGGCTTTTATGTATGTGATACCAAGGAATTGAACCAAGGTCTTTGTGCATACTAGGCAAGCACTCTACCACCAGGCCAAACTCCTGGCCCAGGATTCCCAACTTTTATACCTCTTTTAGCCTCTTTGGACATTTGTAGGCCCAAGTGAAGATCCAGTGTTATTTTTTTTTTCCTCTGTTGGTCGTGGCGTTTGAACTCTGGGCTTGAATATTGTCTCTGAGCAGTTTAGCTCAAGGCTACCGCCCTACGCCTGGGCCTGGGTGTTGTTCCTGAGCTCTTCAGCTCAAGGCTACCACCCTACCCTGGAGCCACAGTGCCACTTCCACTTTTCTGGTGATTAATTGGAAATAAGAGTCTCACATTCTTGGAGCTGGGAGTTCTGCCTAATGGTGGAGTGCTTGCCTAGCATGCACAAAAACCCAGGTTTGACTCCTTGGTACCACATACATAGAGGAAAAACAAAAGCTGGAAGTGGTGCTGTGGCTCAAGTGGTAGAATTCTATCCTTGAGAAAACCCCAAGAACAGTGCTCAGGCCCTGAGTCCAAGCCTGACTGGCAAAAAAAAAGGTCTCATGTTCTTTAGTGCCTGGGCTGGCTTTGAACCGAGATCCTCAGATCTCAGCCTCCTGAGTAGCTAGGATTACAGGTGTGAGCCACCATGCCCAACGAAACCAGTACTTTTTAAGTGAAAGCAGTTTATGAGTGCCTGGCAATTCCCTTTTTGTTAGAATGATCATAACTCTGCAACATTGTCGCTCAGGTGCGAGGCTGGCGAGTTTATCAGGACAACAAGATCTTTTTCCCTTTCTTCCCCCGTGGTGTGTAGCCTAAGTCCTGCCTGGTATGGAGGAGGTGCTGGGTGAATACCTGAGTGAGTGTGTGTGTGCCTTTTCCCACGAGAACACTAAGAAAACGTACCGCAGGTACAGCCCACGCCTCTTGCTGCACTGGTGTGCAACTATAAAGCTGAATTGAATTCCGCGATTGCTTTAACATCCCATTCATGTGCTGATACATTCCCACACTCTCCTCAGAGGGCTCTCCATTTATTTCAGGGAGGGGTCCCTGGAGAAGGGCTTATAGGAGTGACATGTGAGATTTGGCCCTACTTGGGAGCCAATTGTTAAATATTCAGGAATTCTGTAAGCTGGCTGCTATCCTGTGCTAACTTGAAATTAGCCTCAGTGGGAATATTTACACAATGGAAATCAACAAATGCTACAAATCAGGTGTTCAAAAAAAAATTGAGAACCAGTTTAGCAGATACTCAAAACTAGGTTGTAATCTATAGGACCTGGGTGACCTCTACCTCTGGTAGAGACCAACCCTCCCTGGTATCTCATGAAGGCCAACATTTCTGCCAAGCAGCTGTGTCATATTGTCTCAGAGACTTTCTAGAACTCTCAACTTCTCTGCTTGCTCTTAGAAACTTTTGTGAAGGACAATACCAGCCTTGAACTTAGGATCTCAGGCTTATGAAACTAGTGAGGTATCACTGAGCCACACCTCCAGTTCTGTTTTTCACTGCCCAGGCTGGCCTCAATCCTCAATCCTCCTCTTTTCAGCCTCCTGAGTGGCTAAGATTTCAGATGTGAGCCACCAGCACTCACCTCCAAGTAACAATTTTTTTTTAAACTTAAGTCTTCAGACGAGGTTCCAAGGAGTGTGTTGCATCTCCATCCCCTGGAGCAGAAGCTATGGTCCTTGTCTGGTGGAGACTGGAAGCAGAAGGCCTTCCCAGAGAAAAGACAGAAATGGCCAGGTGCTGGTAGTTCATGCTTGAAATCTTAGCTACTCAGGAGGCTGATATCTGAGGACTGCGGTTCAAAGCCAGCCTGGGCATGAAAGACCGTGAAACTCTTATCTCCAATTAACCACCAGAAAACTGGAAGTGGCACTGTGGCTCAAAGTGGTAGAGCATTAACCTTGAGCTGAAGAGCTCAGGGACAGCTCCCAGACCCAGAGTTCAAGCCCCATGATCAACAAAGAAAGAAATGACAAGACAGGAGATGGACAGCAAAAGGAGCGGTGGGAAGCTGCTGGAAAGACTGGGGAAGAGGGGGCAGACACCAAGGGAGGATGGTGTTTCTGATAGAGAAGGATCTGAACTAATGAACAGTACCACAGGTAAGACGCACCCACATGAATTCAGAGAAGCAAGAGAAGCTTCTTTGTCTGACAATGGCAGAGGTCAGACTACAGTAGTTGAGGAGGAGCAGGTGACCTGAGGTCAGGTCTCTACAGGCTTGGAATCATTGAGGAAACAAAAATGATCATCCTAGCTGGCCACCTGTTGCCAGAAGGTTGAGATCTGAGGATCATGATTTGAAGCCAGCCCAGGCAGAAAAGTCAGTGAGACTCTTATCTCCAATAAAGTACTCAGAAAAACTGGAAGTGGCATTATGGCTCAAGTGGTGAAGTGTTAGCCTTGAGCGCAAAGAGGCTCAGGGACAGTGCCTCTGTCCTGAGTACAAGCCCCAGGACTGGCAAAATAATAATAATTATTATTCAAGATACCTAGTTAAATTTGAATTTCAGATAAAAAATACTTTGAAAGTATAACTTTCCTCCTGCCCTAAGATTATAAAAATGTCCATCTGTATGTATTTATAGTACATTGGTTTCACATCTTTTTTGTTGTTGTTGTTTGTTTCACAACTTTTTTTTTTTTTTTGCCAGTCCTGGGCTTGAGCTCAGGGCCTGAGCACTGTCCTTGGACTTTCTCAAGGCTAGAGCTCTACCACTTGAGCCTCAGCACCACTTCCAGCTTTTTTCTATGTATGTGGTACTGAGGAATCGAACCCGGGTCTTCATGCATGCTAGGCAAGCACTTTAACCACTAGGCCAAACTCCCGGTCTTGTTTCACAACTTTTTTGTAATACTTTAGTTTTGAACTCAGGGCCTTCTACTTGTCACACAAGTGCTCTACAGCTTGAGCCATTTCAGATTTTTGATCCAGCTCAGATATAATTCTAACTTCACTTTTTTCTTACATGACTACGAGTTTGTCTCAGCAACATGTATTGACTCCTCACAGTTTCTCACTGATTCGTGAAACTCTCATTGTGATATATAAAATTTTCTTGTGAGCTTCAGTCGTATTTTTCTTCTCTGTTCCGAAGTATTGATTATATGTTTTAAAGGTTTGGTAATTTTTGATGCTTTGACTTTGTGGGGTTTTACTGACTCAGGAGGGACCACCCTTCCCAAGGCAGCAAATTCCTAGAACGGCCTGTCCGGCACACCTTTCACATGGAAACTCACCAATCAGAAGCAATACTCTAAACCACTTCCCTTATCTAACTCCACACTCCCAGCCAACTCCCCCTGCCCAAAGTCATCCCAGCAGCAGTCAACAATTTGGGAGCCCTCCCTATATCTCAACACCACCCAAATTATTTCAGACTGAGGCAACATAGATGCATGTAAAAGAGCAGCCAGGAATTCAGAGACAAAAACTGTAGTAATGAATAACTTGATTTAAAGCATAGAAATATATATGTATACACACACACACACACACACACACACACATGTCTGTGTGTGTGTGTGTGTGTGTGTGTGTGTGTGTGTGTGTGTGTGAGCGCATGCGCGTACAAAACAATGGCTTGAATTCAGGGCCTGGGGGATATCCCTTAATTTTTTCATTTAATGCTAGTGTCCTACCACTTGAGCCACAAGTGGCTTTTTGGTGATTAATTGGGGATAAGAGTCTCATGAATTTTCCTGCGTGGGCTGATTTTGAACTGTGATCCTCAGGTCTCAGCCTCCTGAGCAGCTAGGTGTGAACCAGCAGTGAGTGCCTGGCTCCCAGGAGCACTATTTTTGTTGAAACCCTTGCATAAGCTGCAATATTTAGTACAAAGAAGAAGAAAAAAAGGAGATAAGAGCATTTGCTTTCTGACCTTGTCTGCATGCCCAGCTGATTAGCATGTTCTAAAACAACAAAAAACAGAGATACTTACTTTGGGAAAGTGACTTCTTTGAGCACACACACACAAAAAGGTGCTAGCTAGTCACAGAGGCTCACGCCTGTAATCCTAGCTACTCAGGAGGCTGAGATCTGAGGATCAAGGTTCAAAAGCCAGACTGGATACAAAAGGACCTGAGACTCTTACCTCCAATTAACCTCTAGAAAACAGGAAGTGGGCTTGGTGCAAGGGTACTTCGGCAGCCTTGAGCTGAAGAGCTCAGGGACAGCGCCCAGGCTGAGTTCAAGCCCCATGATCCACAAAAAAATAAAAAAAAATAATTATTTAATTAAAAAAATAAAATCTGGGGCCGGGAGTCTGGCCTAGTGGTAGAATGCTTATCTAGCATGCATGAAGACCCAGGTTCAATTCCTCGACACTACATATACAGAAAAAAGCCGGAAGTGGTGTTGAGACTCAAGTGGTACAGCTCTAGCCTTGAGAAAGTCCAAGGACAGGGCTCATGCCTGAGTTCAATCCCAGGACTGGCAAAAAAAAATTAAATGGGGGGAGGGAAATGGGGACCAAGACACGAGAAAGGGTATCAATGTATGTGAAGTAATGCACTCTCTGTTGAATATAATGTAACCCTTTTATTAATTACAATAAAAAATTAAATAAATAAATAAATAAAAGCTGCTATCTGGCACTGGTGGCTCATGTCTGAAATTCTCGCTACCCAGGAGGCTGAGATCTGAGAGAACCGAGGTTCAAAGCCAGCCTGATAGCAATGTCTATGACACTCTTATCTCTAATTAAGCAACAACAACAAAAAAGCAGAAGTGAGTTATTACTCAAATGGTAAAGCATAAACCTTGAGCAAATAAAGCTCCCAGGCCCTGAATTCTAGCCCTAGGACTGGCACCAAAAAAGAAAAGAAAAAAAGTTTTGTTGTGGCCTGCCAGAAAACCAGACAGACATCCAGGCATACACATAGAAGAAAAAAAACGTTTACTAACAGCAAAGGGACCGGCAAGGGCCTTTTTTTACCGGGAGAAGAAGTGCCAGCTATTGTATGAAGCGACCTAGGACCTACGAGGCTAGGAGGTGGGGTCCTTGGTGTGGATATGTAGATCAGGGACTTTATCATGGTGGGCTAGGATTTAGCTGCCCCAAAGGAGTGTCATCTCAAGGTAAAAGGGGAAGGAGGCCTATTATTTACTGCCTGTACCAAATGAGCCTAATGTTGCCTGAGAGAAGATCATGCTAAGCTATGGTAAAGGTGCCTGTTGGACTAACAAGTTTACCAAGAAAAATATCTCAGGTAGACACCTGTCTGGAAAGCAGTGTGTGACAGAACCATCCTTTGCTGAGAAGTCCAGTCATGAGTGATTGAAGCTTAGAGGAAAACCTCAACTATCTCAGTGACCCAAATTTAGCAGACCAACTTTGAAGTCTCTGGGCTCGCTTGATAAAACAGTGCAAAGACAAGAAGGACAAAGGAATGTTCTGGTATTAAAACAAAGGAACACACTTATCTTCATTCTTCTACCACAAACACCCATGATATTAGCATACTCATTGCAACTGTTACCAGGTGGGCCTGCACCTAGGTCTGGGGGGTGTATTTTCTTTTTATCTTTGCTTAAACTTCACTTTTCTAATGAACACTATTGGTTTCTACCCGGATGTGTCTTCAGATTGTTGTTGTTTGCTGGAGGGAATAACATAACCCTTTGGTGACTTCCTTCCTGAAGTGTCACTGGTCACCCATCTGGTAACAAGACCAGACAATCCTAAACCTGGTGGTCTTCTTCCCTGCCTCACCCATGTCTTCCTGTGAAAACCATAATAAAGGCCTGCACCCACGCTTTCCTCTCCAGCCTGGCCTCCTGCTTCCTGCTTGACCCAGATGCTGGCCCCGTCACCTCACGTGCTGGGGCCTGCTTTCTCTTCCAGGGAACTGTAAATAAAAAACCAGCTCTTCCCTCAGTAACAGTTGTCTCTTTCTGGCATCTTGTCCCACCTGATTAAAACTCATACAATATTATTTCAATTTTTGAAATCCTGTCATGTCACCCAGCAGATGGGAAAACTTTCCCACACAAATTCCAGACACTTCCTGAATATTTTTTACAGCTTTCTTATCAGATTCACTTTTGAATTGCTTTGCTAGGTTGCAAGAGAGGGAAGGCCTTAGGGGATTTTGATTGGAATCTGTAAATTCTTGTATTAATGTGTAGGAGATGTAGGTGAGGTTTCAACACTGATTCTATTCAAAAAGAGGTAATGTCTCCAAGTCTACCATTGACTTTCCCTATAAAGGCCTTCCATATTTGTGGTAAGTCAGAAACTAGGATTCAGACTTGGTACTTGATGCTTTCACTCATTGACTGGTGCTCTACTCAGCCATTCCTCCAACTCCTATTTTGTACATTTAAAATATCACTGTAACTAGAGTCTTAGGCCATAGGCCCAGGTCCTGTGTTTCTGCTATGTCAGGTCTGGCTACTCTCCACAATATACTAACTGGCCAAAAACCAGTAGCGCACACCTGAGATCTGAGGTTTATAGTTCAAAGTCAGCCCAGCCAGGAATGTCTGTATGTCTCCAATTAGCCATCAAAAAGCCACACGTGGAGTGGTAGCTCCAGTGGTAGAGTGCTAGCCCAGGGCAGTGGCTCGGCCCAGGAGTTCAAGCTCCAGAAACAGTACCAACAACAAAAAAAGACTAAAGAGACCAGTAGATAAGGAGCAGAGAATGGAGATATAGTAACATGGCCAGCAGCTTTGAAAAAAGCGAGAGTAAGCATTTCAGTCCATCTTTGGGGTGCCAATAAGGAGCTTTAGGTTTCAATAGAGCCAGAACTAGGGTGGAGGGGAGAGGCATGTGTGACCATGTTTGTCTGTCGAGGTGTGGCTTGGTTGATTATCTCAAGTCTGTTTCTGCCAGGGGTTCCAGAGAAGTTGTCTGGTCATCCCTTGAGGGGAGCAATCTGGTTTCCAGGAGCTGCTTCCTCCTGCTGCAGGGTGCAGACTCCTTACCTAGGTCCTTGTCCACAGTGGGGGTGCTCAGTCCCCTGTCACATGTCTGTCTACCAATTGTTTCTTTTCTTTCTTTCTTTTTTTTCATGAATGCTAGTCAAGCACTCTATCTCTAGGCCAAACTCCTGGCCCCTCCACCTATTGTTTCTGAGACAAGGTAACTGCTGGTGGGAATGGGTCAGAGCAAAGAAGCTAACTGCAAGTTGGAAGCATGGCTTTAATCCTGCCTGTGGCTAACTTTTGGGTACACACAGAAAACAAACCCACTTCAAGAGCAATTTCTAAGTACAGTAATTGTCATATGGTGAGTTGAGTTTTCTTATATTGTTTGATAGGAATGCCATTCATTTTGTGTATTTCTTTTGTAATTGGCCACCGTGTTCTTGGACCCACTTTAATATGTGTGTATGTATGTATGTATGTATGTATGTATGTATGTATGTATGTATACACACATACATATACACATATACATATTTGGTGCATGTCAGTGCTGGTACTGGGGCTTGAACTCAAGAACCTGTGTGCTGTCCCTGAGCTTTTTCTTTCAAGGCTGGTACTCTATTGCTTAAGTCATTTCTTCATCTCTGGCTTTGTTTTGGTGGTTAACTGAAGGTAAGAGTCTTATGGACATTCCTGCCCAGGATGGCCTTGAACTAATATCCTCAGATCTCAGCCTTCTGACTAGTTGGGATTGGAGGCATGAGCCACTGGCGTCAGGCTTTGCCTCTTCCTTTTGAATGTTCATAAATCTTTCCTTGTCGTCTCTAATTAAATTAGGAGACTTTGCTAGCTCCTCTAATGGAACTACTTATAGAATTTCGCCATATAAACATGATACTTAGAGTTAGCTTGAGACATTTTTTAAAATAGCCATAAGTAAGTATCTTATTTCCATTTCAGTAAGAGTTTAAAAAACTTATTGGGCAGGAAGTTTGGCCTAGTGGTAGAGTGATTGCCTAGCATGTATGGAGACCCAGGTTTGATTCCTTGGTACCATATACATAGAAAAAAGCCTGAAGTGGTGTTGTGGCTCAAGTGGTAGAGCTCTAGCCTTGACAAAGCTCAAGGATGGTGCTCTGGCCCTGAATTCAAGCCCCAGGACTGGCAAAAACCCCACCAACAACAAACAAACTTAGTTATTGATATTGTATTTTCATTATCTCATTTTCTTTTCTACTTAAGATAAATCATATTAATAGATTTTTTTTCTAAAATGTGTCTATATTTTTATTCCTATAATAAATGCCACATGGTCATGGTGTATTTTTCTTTTAAACCATTATTGGAGTCTATTTTCTAGAATAAATTATATTAGTAAGTTTATTGATATTGAGCCAGCCTCACATTGATATAACCAACACTGCTTATTCATGGCATATTTCCATTCCAGTATACTCTGAGGTTTTCCTGGGTATATGCATATATATACTTTAAAATATTATTTTATTTTATTTTTCTGATACTAGGGATTGAACTCAGGGCCTCATAGTTGCTAGGCAGGTGTTCTAGTGCTATTTTTGTGGGGGGTTGTGTGTGTGGGTGTGTGGGTGTGTGTATGTGTGCCTGTCCTGGGGCTGAACTCAGCACCTAAGTGCTGTCCCTTAAGTTTTTGCTCAAGTCTAGTGTTCTACCACTTAAGCCATAGCTCTACTTCTGGCTTTTTATTGGCTCAATGGAGGTAAGAGTCTCACAGACTTTCCTGCCTGGGCTAACTTTGAACCTTGAGTTTCGGCTCTCCTGAGTAGCTAGGATTACAGGTATAAGCCACCAGCGTCTGGTTCCACTGGTTATCTACCTTTCTATCCATCCATCTATTAAAATAGGGAACACTAAGTAGAAAGCAAAAGGAGGGGTGACATTGTCCAAACAATAATTATACTCATTTCCTGACTTATGAAATGGTTATTCCCTCTGAACAACATCTTAAGAATAATATTAGGGGCCGAGAGTTTGGCCTAGTGGTAGAGTGCTTGCCTAGCATGCACGAAGACCTGGGTTCAATTCCTTGGTACCACATACATAGTAAAAAGCCAGAAGTGGTGCTGAGGCTCAAGTGGTAGAGCTCTAGCCTTGAGAAAATCCAAGGACACAAGGACAGTGCTCAGGCCCTGAGCTCAAGCCCAGGACTGGCAAAAAAAATAATAATATTAAAATTACATTTAAAATTTTTGTGCCATCCTTGTGCAGGGACCATGCTATCTTCTCTGTTGTGCCAATTTTAGTGTATGTACTGACCAAGTGAGTACTACACTACACTGTGTGTGTGTGTGTATTTGGTATGTGGTAGAGTTTTACCTTATGCCCAGTCTAATTTTTGATCCTCCTACCTGTGCTTTCCTGTCATTGGAGATAATAGGCATTTACCACCGTGCTTGGCTATTGTGCTTCCTCCATAGCTGGAATAGCAGGTGTATACCACTATTCCCCGCCCTTGCTTGAAATGGTCTTGTGGGGTTCTTTTCACTTGCACCAGCCTTATGCTTAAAAGGACATGAACTCAGTCTACAAACTCCATTGTACAAGAAATATGAAATTTCTCATTTGGCCACAGTTTTATTTAAGAGTTTTACATCAGTTTGAGTAAAAGAGGTTCATCTATAAGTTTTTTTTTCTTTTTGCCAGTCCTGGGGCTTCAACTCGGCTTGAGCACTGTCCTTGGGCTTTCCTCAAGGCTAGCGCTCCAACATTTGAGCCTCAGTACCACTTCTGGCTTTTCTAAGTATGTGGTACCAAGGAAATGAATCTGGGTCTTCATGCATGCTAAGGAAGCACTCTACCACTAGGCCAGACTCCTGGCCTGAGAGGTTGATCTATTTCCGCCCCCCCTTTTCTTTTTCTTTTTTTTTTTGCCAGTCCTGGGGCCTGAACTCAGGGCCTGTGCACTGTCCTTGGATATTTTTTGCTCATGGCTAGCGCCCTGCCACTTCCAGCTTTTTCTGTGTATGTGGTACCAAGGAATCGAACCTAGGGCTTTGTGCATGCTAGGCAAGAACTCTACCACTGGTCCCTCAGTGAGCTTTTATGCTCAAAGCCAGAGCTCCACTTCCAGCTTTTTGGTGGTTAATTGGAGATAAGAGTTTCATGGGGGGTCTGGGAGTTTGGTCTAGTGGTAGAATGCTTGCCTAGCATGCACAAAGACCTGGGTTTGATTCCTCGGTACCACATACATAGAAAAAAGCCATAAGTGGTGTTATGGCTCAAGTGGTAGAGCTCTAGCCTTGAGAAAAATCCAAGGACAGTGCTCTGTCCCTGAGCCCAGGACTGGCCAAAACAAGTCTTATGGACTTTCCTATTGAGCTGGCTTCAAACCACAGTTCTCAGATCTCAGCTTCCTGAGTCATTGGGGTTACAGGATGAGCTGCCGGCATCAGGTGAAGCCATTGTTTTAAACACATGACTCTCGTTCACTGAGAGTGGGGCTGCCTTTTGACATCACCATCTTCAAATGTGAGTTCCCACATACAAGTTTTAGAGAGGCACACACATGTTCCACACCTTAGCAGCTGTGAAGCATATGGGGAGCCTTCTCAGGAGCCTTTAATGAGATGGTTGTGTGCAAAGTCAGAGCAAATTCCAACATATACTAAACACCAAATAGACAAGATTTGAAAGACAGGGTTGAGCAATGCCAAAACCAGAAGGCAGTTTTGTGAGCCAGGACTCAAGCCAGGGCAGAAAGGCAGGCGTGAGGTGGCCCCTTCTAACTGAGGAAAGCCTCCAAAATCTCTGCTTACAGAAGAACTCTCTCTTTAGGACCCACTAACCATGTCCCTTCTACATTCAGTATCTCTTTCCAGGCCAGTGATGCAGAAACCACCTCAACAACCAACTTTATCCTTGGGAACCTCTGATTTCCTTTTCCTTTTTTTTTTTGCCAGTCATGGGCCTTGAGCTTTCTCAAGGCTGGCACTCTAACACTTGAGCCACAGCACCACTTCTGGCATTTTTCTATATATTTGGTACCAAGGACTCGAACCCGGGTCTTCGTGCATGCCAGGCAAGCACTCTACCACTAGGCCAAACTCCTGGAAACCTCTGATTTTCTTAAATCAGGGCCCTATGCAGTCTATCCTGGCCTAGGGTTATATTAAGACTCTTCATCAACAAATGTAACTGTAACCCCCTTGTACATTATCCTGACAATGAAAAAATAAAGACTCTTCATTGGTCAAAGCCAAAGCAATGAATATTTTTATATTCATGCATGTCCTAAATAATGTAATGATGTTTCATTTCCTGTGTCAACTTGATTGGGTTAAGAGCCACCCAGGTAGCTGGTATGTCTGCCAGAATACTTCTGGGAGAAATCAACTAAGAATGGAAAGTATGCCTCTCCATGGTGGATGAGCCTCATTCAGTTTGTTGAGGGTCAAGCAGAAGAGCAACAGAAGCACAGAGGAAAGGCAAATTCACTCTCTGGGTACTAGGACACCTTCCTCTCTGCCCTTGGACATCAGAAATTCCAGGTTCTGTGACCTTCAAACTCAAGAGCTCACAGACTAAGGTTCACAGAGCCAGAATGAGAATGCCTATCAGCTCACAAGATTCTCTGGCCTTTAAACTTGAACTGAGGTATCCTGCTGCTTTCTCTAGTTGTCTAGCTTGTAGATGGCCTGTTATAGGATTTTGAAACTTCTAAAACAATGTGAACCAATTCCTTTAATATAAATATCTATCATCTATGTATCCATCATATATCTATGGATCTACATGTAGGTGTGTATACCTAAGTATTTATTGATATATATATATATGTATCTATCATCTATGTATGCATGTGTGTATGCAATTATCCTCTATCTATTTATCTATTCATCCATTCACTATCTCTGTATATATACAGATATCTCTATCTATATAGACTATCCATCCATATATCTCTTTTTCTCTCTATATATAGACAGACCTGTCTGTCTGTCCATCCTATCTGTCTGTCTGTCTGTCTATCTATCTATCATCTATCTATCTCCATCTCCTTCTAGTTCTCTGTCTGCAGAGAACTCTGACTTATCAGTGCAAAATGCCCATATGAGATGAGGCTTCTTTTTCCTTTCCAGTGGTCCCCACCACACCTCCTGGCTTCTTTGAAGACTCAGTCCTTTCCACTCTACTCCCATTGCATGTATTCTCTGTCTTCCAACCTACACCCATTGTCTTCCTTTCCTCTCCCCATGGTGGCCACTCATGGAACCCCTCTCCTAATGAGCCTCCCCAAAAGCTCTGGCCCCCTTCTCCAAGCCAGCCACTCGTGGGATTGTTCATGATGCTCTTGGGTGCCCTTCAGGGTGGTTTTTGTCTGCTGAGAAGACTATTAAGAAGGTTTATTTGGGGTTTTACAAATGGAGTCCGTTTATTAGGATTACAAATTCAAAAACCTTGGTTCATTCTTAGGCTTTTATGTTTAGCTTACAAATCTTATTAATGCTATTTATAAGACTCATAAATGGTAACAATCATGTTTAAGGAGGCTTTGAATAGTACTTGGTCCCACTTACTAACTCAGTGCATTAAACACCTTCACCCTGGTAAAACAGCAAGGCTAAATTTTAAAATATTTGCTTTCTTTTAAAAAAAAACGATTTAAATGTGCTAATCTAACAAACTAAACCTTCCTAAGTACAAAATAGTTCTTATAAGTCTAGTAAATTAAACTAATAAATATAATGGGCCTACATTCCCTTAGATTCAATAGCAAGCATTGCTTTGGTGAGATTTCAATGGGAAATGTTAAGTCTTCATCAGTGACTCCATTCCACGTTTGACCTGGGCTAGCAAGACTATCATAATCAATATGTTCAGTCATTCTAAATACATACATTCAGGAGTAGATTTCTTCATTACTCATATATGTTTTGGATGGTCTTAAACCCTTCTGTTATAACCTTTAGATAATGATAGCTAATACTTACAAAGCATTTTCTATTGCCAGATTCTGGCTTAAGCGTGTGTGTATGAATGTATGTATGTATATATGTATGTGTGTAGGTATGTATGTAGTGTGTGTGTGATGGGACTAGGGGTTTGAACTCAGGGATTGTGCACTGTTCTTTATCTTCTTTACTTAAGGCTAGCACTCTCATGTGAGCCACAGCTCTATTTTCAGCTTTTTGATGGTTCTTTGGAGCTAAGAGTCTCAGAGACAGCTGGGCACTGACGACTTACACCCATAATCCTAGCTGCTTAGGAGGCTGAGATCTGAGGATTGTGGGTAAAAACCAGCCCAGCAAGAAAGTCTATGAGACTCTTGTCTCCAATTAACTGCTAGAAAATGGAAGTGGTGCTGTAGTTCTATGTGATAGAGCACTATCTTTGAGTGAAATAGCTCAGGGACAGCACCTAGGCCCTGAGTTCAAGTCCAATGACCAGCAAATAAAACAAAAAAGGTCTGAGACTTTTCTTCTCAGTGACTTCTAATTGTGATCTTAGCCTCCTGAGTAATTAAGATTACAGGTGTGAGCTACTGGCACTTGGCTGCTTATTTTATTTTTTGCTTATTATACAAGTAATTTCTTGGCAATAACTTCATATAATTAATTCCTAATATATGATGTTACAAACTTTGAGGGTTTTGAGGTGAGCAGAATCCTCATATATAACTGGCATAAATGTCATGATGTGAGCTCTTTTAATTGCTTTTGTTATTTCTTCCTGTTTCTTGTCACAAAAACCTGTCATATGCCTTCCATAAATGAACCCAGTAAATGGAGAAATCAGCTGAGACAAAAGCTACACATTCTTCTAATAGACACATTTCCCACACAAGACACATTCTTTTGTCAGTTAAAGAGCTTGAACTCAGGGCCTGAATGCTGTTCCTGAACTTTTTCCACTCAAGGCTCTCTATCATTTTAGCCACACTGCCACTTCTGGTTTTCTTTCCTGCCTTGGCTGGCTTTGAACAATAATCCTCAGATCACTGAGTAACTAGGATTACAGGCATGAGCCACCAGGCCCAGCTAAGGCAGATTTCTTAAGACAGTCCTTATAAGGATTTTTGCCCCAAATGGGCAGGGCCTCACCACTGGCTTTCTGTTCATACCATGAACAACTTCTTTTCCATACTACTGTGTGAGCTTCATATCAGTGAGGCAGGCGGCAGCCCACACCCAATGTGTCCATTTCTTCTTATTGAGGTAATGTATAGAGGGGTTACAGTTACATTTGCTAGATAGTAGGTACATTACTTCTCACACATTCTTACGTTGTTGTCCCCATTTTCCTCCTCTACCCGCTTTAGTTATCTTAAGATAAGATCCTGTGCTTCTGCCTGGCTGGCCTGAACCGACATTTTTTTTTTGCCAGTCCTGGGTTTGAGCTCAGGGCCTGAGCCCTGTCCTTGGACTTCAGCACCACTTCTGGCTTTTTTCTATGTATGTGGTACTGAGGAATTGAACCCAGGTCTTTGTGCATGCTAGGTAAGCACGCTATCACTAGGCCCAACTCCTAGCCCCCTGAACCGACATTCTTATATCTATGTCTTCCTCATAGCTAGTATGACATGTGTATACCACCAATCCGGGTCTTACTCATCCCCTCTGCCCAGAATTAGACTTGAGCTTTGATTCTTCCGACCTCTGCCTCCCTTGAAGCTGGGATTACAGACTGTGGCATCAATGTTCAGTCCCTTACTACAAACTCGTACGGAACTGGTAATTGTTAGTACATACCAATTATCATTTTATATTATTGGGTTCACTCACACGTCCTCAGTAGGCTGTTTATTCTTTTTTTTTTTTCCTTTGTGACCCATGAGTCTTGAACTCTGGCCTGAGTGCTGTCCCTGAGCTCTTCAGCTCAAGGCTACCACCCTACCCTTGAGCCAAGCCCCACTTCCCATTTTCTAGAGGTTAACTGGAGATAAGAATCCCAAATGCGGGCCCGGGAGTTTGGCCTAGCGGTTAAAGTGCTTGACTAGCATGCACAAAGACCCGGGTTCAATTCCTCGGTATCCCACATGCACAACCAAGCCGGAAATGGCAGAGACGAGACACAACCAAACCGGAAAAGTGGCAGAGACAAGACTGCGACGGCGACAGAGAGCGAAAGAAGCGAGCTGAGCTGAAGTGAACAGAGCCCAACCGAGTGGTGGCCGGAGCGAGCGGGGCCGGAGCAAGCGGGGCCAGGACCAGGGCCGGGCCGGAGCGAGCGGGGCCAGAAGGAGAAAGGGGCCAAAAAAAAAAAAAAAAAAAGAATCCCAAATGCTTTTGTGCCCAGGCTGGCTTTGAACCTTGATCTTCAGATCTCAGCCTCCTGAGTAGTTAGGATTACAGGCGTGAACCACCGCTCCTGGCTCCCTGAGCTTCTTTTGCTCAAGGCTAGCACTCTACCACTTGAGCCATGGTACCAGTTCCTGCTTTTTCTGTTTATGTGGTACTAAGGAATGGAACCCAGGGTTTCATGTGTCTTAGGCAAGCACTCTACCAGTAAGCCACATTCCCAGCCTGGCTGTTAGTTCTAGTCTTTTATCTTTTCTTTTCTTTTTTGCTAGTCCTGGGGCTTGAACTCCAGGCCTGAGTATTGTTCTTGGGTTTTCTCAAGGCTAGAACTCTACCACTTGAGCCACAGCACCACTTCCAGCTTTTTTTTTTTTTTTTTTTTTTGCCGGTCCTGGGCTTGAGCTTAGGGCCTGAGTACTGTCCTTGGACTTTCTCAAAGCTAGAGCTCTACCACTTGAGCATTGGCACCATTTCCGGCTTTTTTCTATGTATGTGGTACCGAGGAATCGAACCCAGGTCTTTGTGCATTCCAGGCAAGCACTCTACCACTAGGCCAAACTCCAGCCTGACTTCCAGCTTTTTCAATGTATGTGGTACCAAGGCATTGAACCCGGGTCTTTGTGTATGCTAGCCAAGCACTCTACTGCTAGACCAGACTCCCAGCCCTGGCTGTTAGTTCTTAAGTGAATAGACTATGTCTTTCTCACTGATAAGCCCTCAGTAAATCATCCAGTGCCTTGGTGCAAAGTAGGTATACAATATGTATTCACTGAACGAATACTGAAAACTAGTTATTTAGTGTAAAATAGCAGAACTCTTTTGGAAGGAAATTTAGAAATTTCTTTTTTAAAAAGATGCAAGATTATTCTTTGGCTCTAGTTCTACTTGTAGGGTTGTAAATTAAACTGATGAGAAGATCACTAAAATGACTTTGGCACAGGATCACTCTCTGCAGCCTGACTTGACGTATCAACACATTAGAAATGATCTGAATGTTCCTCCTTAGGTCTCTCAGTTGTGAAAAGGAACATAGAAGATACACTGCTAGTCCGGCTTCCAGGACAGGTTGTTAAATGAAAAACAAAGATGTAGAGGACTGAACCAAGAGCCCGTATGGCTTGTATAACAATGACAGGAAGGGAATGTGTTAGTCAGTTTTTCATCACTGTGACAAAATGCCTGGGATACACAACTTAAAAAGAAAGAAGTGGCATTGTGGCTCAAGCGGTAGAGCGATAGCCTTGAGCTGAAGAGCTCAGGGACAGTACCTAGGCCCGGAGTTCAAGCCCCATGACTGACAAAAGAAAAAGAAAAGAAAGTGGGATTCATGGTTTCAACCCACAGTTGCTAGACTCCATTGTTGTGGGCCTGGTGAGGCAGAGAATCATGATGGGAAACACAGGGTAGAAAGAAGCTACTCTTCTCTTGGTGGCCTGGGAGAAGAGAGAGAAAAAGAGAGAGAGGAAGCAGGGGAGAGAGAGAGAAAAAGAAAAAGAGAGAGAAAGAGAAAGGCACTAGACTCCCAATATCCTTTTCAAGGACACCTCCTCCAGTGACCTAACTTCCTCCCACCAGCTCCTCTTTCCAGCACAGCATCTAACAGTACCCCCGGGGGTGGGGGGACTCAAGCCCTTTATGCATGAGCTTTTGGGAAATACTTGACAAAGGGGTATAAATATGTGTACAAGTTTATGTTTGCAAAACAGAGACAGTGGAAGGATAAACAAACAAGCAAAGAACAATAAAAATGATTACTTACAGGGGAAGGAGCAGGGTAGAGGTATAATGATGGGATGAACTTGTCTAGATACTTCCTTTTATGTGGTTTTGACTTTGGAATCATATAAATATTTAATGCCTTCCAAAATAACATTAAATCAAAAGCAAAGGAGGAAAAAAAATGCAGTCCCTGAAGTTTGAAAGCAATCTGAAATGAAAGACTTTAAATGTATATCAAGTTGGTGATACAACCACTTGGTGAAAATCATTGTTTTCGGTGCCTTTCTCTTATGGCGTATTGACTGTTCAGCCTTAAAGGTTTATTTTTATTTTTACTTTTTTTTTTTAAGAGAAGAGCTTCAAAGGCATCTCAGAGCTTCATTTGAAAGTCTTATTACGAGTCAAAAAAAACTACTGCCATTACTTTTGAAACTGTTTTTTAGAAATCACACGATAATGCAAATAACTAATTATGTTAATGCTAGAATCTAAGATCTTTCACGTTTGAGGAAGGAGCTAGGACAGGATCAAAGACATTGCCTAAGAACCCTGAGAATGTTATATAGGAGTTGCAAAGAGAAGCAGAAACTCACAATCCTCCAGTTTTTTCCTGTTCAGCAGGATGGCTTTGCATTGGGTGTGGTGGTACACCCTTGCCTGTAATCCCAGCTCTTGGGAGGTGGGAGGAAAGAGGATTAAGAGTTCAAGACCAGTTTGGACTACAGAGTGAGATTCAATCTCAAGAAAGAAAAAAAAAAAAACTAAACAAATACACCCAACAATTAAAAAGAGAAAAAAAAAATAGGTGTGAGGGTATAAGAAGGAACCCATGAAAGAAACCCAAATGGGGTATTAAGAAAAGTTCCTAGGACTTCATCTCAAGCCATGATTAGGCTTGGTGCATGCCTGTTAGCCCAGCTGTAGGAAAAGCACAATAGCTGACTGCAGATACCTGGAGAAGCACGAGTAGGAGAATCACAGTCCGGGAGGGCTAAGTATCTTTCCTGGGCTTGGCCCAGGGCCTCAGCACAGGGAAGGGTGTGGAACACCAGAGCCAGTAGGAAAGCCTTGGCTCCTGAGCTTCCTCACCCGAGGCTGGGATGGGGGGCCTGCAAGGCGCCTGCGCTCCCCTGCCCTGGGGCTGATGGGAAACTCCAGGAGGTGGGGGTGGGGGGGTGTGCAATCAGGCTGAAGCCAGTTCCATGTTTTTCCCTGACCTCTACCACACCTCTGCCTCTTCTTTGTTTTAGCTCCTCCCCATTCCTCCTCTCTCATTCTCCCGTTTTACCATCTATCTGCCTGCCTCAGTCTCCTCCCACACCCACCCCCTCTGACTCTTGTTATCTGGGTGTTTACCCTAAGCCCACTTCTGCCCTGGCCTGGGCCTCCCGCTGCCATCTCTAATCAGTTGCTCTCTTCTCTTCTCTGAATCCAAAGTCTATGACCTCAGCTCTTTCTTCTTTTCTATCCTTTCTTAAATCCAGTGCTACTGAGGCTGGACATGAGGGTCTGGAACATGCTAGGCAAGTGCTGTACTGCTGAGCTGTGGTTTGCTTGGTAGTCTAGGGCCTGACATTGTTATCTTCCTGCTTCCGCCCCTCAAGTGCTGGGATGACAGGTATGCGATATTGTGCCCAGCTGTGATCCAATGTTTCCTAATAACAGTGTTGTAAAACAGCTCCACAAGTGCACACTGCAGGGTTCCCCATTGAGACCTGCCCAGCCACCCACACTTGGTTGATGTGGACTGCTGAGGATTAATTTCTAGGTGCCGCCATACTGCTTATCTTAGGATGGACTCCCTGTACTCGTGAAGTCTAGCAGAGGCATTGAGAATGCTTCCCTTCCTTCTTTTCTGCTTTCTAAATTTGCTAAGCAAAGTGTATCTTGTTCAAACTTGGATTTTTTCCCCATTAGAGCTAACACTGCACTTTGTTTTGTCTTCTTATGCATGTGAACTGTTGGTGTTTTGTGGGTTTTTTGTATGAATTTCCTTTCTCATCTTGTTTATCTCTGTGTTGATCTTTATATATTGTAGGTCCTTTTGTTGAAGCACCAACACTCTTTACATATTGTAGAGCTTGCATTCGCAGTGTAGATTTTGTCACAGTTGAGTCCTATCCGTGTACAGGATGCAGGGGGTCTTCAGTTCCCATGGCCTACTCAGCACGTGTGAAGGATCTCTCTGAGCGTCTTGAGCCACATGAAAAGGGCGCACACATCCGTAGGGATGAGAGTTATAGCACTCCTCTGAAAATTGCAGCATGGGGAGGACATCACACGGCAGCTATCAGCAGAGACCCTCATCAGACAGTGAACGGCAGGATGGCTGGCCTCGGCCTGCAGCCAAGGTGGCCTGTGAGTGGCCCACAGAGGGTCTGCAGGGGATGGCCCACACCCCAGGAAGCTAGAGGAGGCTCTCCTCACTGCCCCAAAGAGCTAAGTTATCTCCTCCCGCAGCCCTGAAGTTGGGGTTCCCTCCTCCCAGATCCCTTCACCACTGGTGCGCTCTCTCTCTCTCTCTCTTCTCTATCTATCTTTCTCTCCCCCCTCCCTCCCTTCCTCCCCCACCGCAGCTACCCCATTTCCTTCCTTCGAGGGCACACAGCCTAGGTCTTACAAGTCCTTTTCAATCTGGAATTTAGGCACAAATTGTCTCCCAGCCTCCTTCAGAACCTTTCCTTTTGATTGTCAAGAGCAGTTTTTTTGGTTTTTTTCCTCACAGTAAAAGCAGTCTCTTCCAATCAAAGGCTTTGCTTTCAAACACCACAGTGTCTGATGTGGGCTTCAAGTAGATTACCTGGGAAGTTACAAAAACAATGACTTCGAACATTCACTGCTCCTCTCTCTTAATCTCCTCCCTCTGACTGCTCCCGTGGAGTGGTGTGTGAGCTCTGATAGACGTGAGGAAAGGAGGCAAAGGATAGCAAAATCACTAGTATTTCAAGATGTGTTCTTCTTGACACCTGTATGTGCAGGGCAGCTTTATTTTCCCAGGGTGTGATTTTGTCTTTTCACTGTGTTCATACTTCTCTCTTATTCAGAAATTACCTCTTTGTGTGTAATTGAATCTGGCTAGCTTTCCTGTTGTTCTTCTCATGTTTTTGTGGGGTTTGTTTTTCCTTTTCCCCACACTTAGATCTTTAATCAAAGGAACTTTGGTATGGCTGTCTAGTGTGAGGACTAATTTAAATTTTGTATTTTTCAAAGTGGAGTTTTCAAGCTGTGGCTCAAATGATAGAGCACTAGCCACTTATTTTAACACCATTTATTAGTTAGCTGTTCGATTTCTCATGGGATAGATAGATAGACAGACAGACAGAATGGTTGTTTGCGAAGGCATTTTTCTTTTTGGCTTAACAGTTTTTCATTTTTATGCATTTAGATTTTTTTCTCATATAGGAAATAGTAAAAGGAAGAACTTAGTATATACAGAGTTTTAGTTTGAAGCAGAGAATTGGTGGCTCACAACTGTAATCCTAGTTACTTAGAAGGCTGAGATCTGAGGATCATGGTTCAAAACCAACCCCGGTAGAAGAGTCTGTGAGACTCTTATTTCCATTTAAGGACCAAAAAGCCAGATGTGGAGCTGTGGCTCAAATGGTAGAACACTAGCCTTGAGCCAGGGGAAAAAGTCAAGTGAGAGCAAAAGTCTGAGTTCAAGTCCCAGCGCCAGCACAAAAAGAAAGAAACAAAAAGTTTTAGTTCAAGAAGCTGAGAAATTTCTGGGAAGGAAAGGTAGTAATGGTTATCCAATACTGCAAAAGGTGCTTAAATACTGAACTGTATACTGAAAAATGCTTTAAAGAATGAATATTGTACTGTGTACATTTTACAACCAAATATACAAGATCTTTGTCTTGGATATCCTGTTCTTGTGTATTTTCTCTTTCCAGATTAACTTGGGAATCCAGTTGTCAGATTCCATTAAAAATGCCTTTGATATTTTCGTTGGGATGACATCAAGTGTATAGATTTACTTTGGCAAGAATGAACATTTTTACAGTGCAGAGTCCTCCCATCCAGGAACACAGAGTCTTTTCCTTCCCCACGTCTCCTTCCATGACCTTTGGTAAAGCTGTGGATTTACTTTGTGTGCGTGTCCTGGGGCTTGAACTCAGGGCTTTGTGCTCTTAGCTTTTCTTTTTTCATTGTTTGTTCTTGTTTTTCCTTAAGGCTGGTGCTCTCACATTTGATCTACAGCTCCACTTGTGGCTTGTGGCTAATGTTCTGGAGATAAAAGTCTCACAAACTTTCCTGCCTGGACTGGCTTTGAACCATGGTGCTCAGATCTCAGCCACCTAAGTAGCTTGGATTACAGGTGTGAGCCACTAGCAAAAAGGATGAATTCTAATGGTGCATTTAATCATCTATTTGTCTTTCTCTTGCCTGGCTAAAACTTAGAGGCAGGGAAGGGACCCAGGGACCGTGTGGGTTGATTCATTTGCCTTCAGTGCCAGGGAAGCCCCTAGGGTTCAGGGAGGAATTTGAGAAAGGCGCTCTTTGAGAGCAGATATGTCTCCCATCCAAATCTAGTAAACTAGTCTGGGTTTGGGTCTCCATCCCCACCTGCCCCTGGACAGGTTCCCATGTTCAGCCAGCAGCCCACACAGCAGGTCTATCTCCATGTGCTGAGCAAGCTGGCACAGGGGCAGTGCCCAAGAGACGTATGGTCCAATCAGATGCTTAGTGGTGGGCCGGAGGGAATGCGAGAGCTTCACTTTTTTTTTTTTTTTGTGGGTCATAGGGCTTGAATTTGGCCTGAGCACTGTCCCTGAGCTATTGCCCTACTCCTGGGCCTGGGCCCTGTCCCTGAGCTCTTCAGCTCAAGGCTACCACCCTACCTTTGAGCCAAGCCCCACTTCCTGGTTTTCTAGAGGTTAATTGGTGATAAGAGTCTCAGGTCCTTTTGTGCCTGAGCTGGCTTTGAACCTTGATCCTCAGATCTCAGCCTCCTGAGAAGCTAGAATGACAGGCGTGAGCCACCGCGCCCCCGGCTGAGCTATTCTTTTTTTTTTTTTGCCAGTCCTGGGCCATGAACTCAGGGCCTGAGCACTGTCCTTGGGCTTTCTCAAGGCTAGAGCTCTACCACTTGAGCCACAGCACCACTTCTGGCTTTTTCTGTGTATGTGGTACCAAGGAATCGAACCCAGGGCTTCATGCTCTTGGCCCCTTCCTCTCTGTCTCTCTCTCTGTCTCTGTCTCTCTTCTCTCTTTCTTTCTTTTGCTCTTCCTTCCTTCCTTTCTTTTTCCCCCTCCTCCCCCACCCCTTTCTTTCTTCTGGTGCTGGTCCTGGGGCTTGAACTCAAGGCCTAGGTGCTGTCCCTGAGCTTTTGCACTCAAGGTTGATGCTCTACCACTTGAGCAAGAGCTCCACTTCTGGCTTTTTTGGTAGTCATTTGGAAATAAGAGTCTCACGGACTTACCTGCCTGGTTTGGCTTTGAACTACAATCCTCAGATCCTGAATAGCTAGGATTCTAGGCTTAAGCCACCAGGGCTCAGCTTTCACCTGTTTTAAGATAACTGCAGCTGGATCCCAGTGGCTCACGCCTGTAATCCTAGCTACTCAGGAGGCTGAGATCTGAGGACTGTGGTGCAAAGCCAGCCCTGGCAAGAAAGTATAAGAGATACTTATCTTCAAATAACCACCAAAGAGGTGCTGTGGCTCAAAGTGATAGAGTGCTAGCCTTGGGAAAAAAAGCTCAGGGACAATGACTAGACCCCCAGTTCAAGTCCACAGTCGACAGAACCGTGGTGGAGCATCTCTCTGAACACAAGACAGACCTGGCTGGTGAGGGCCCAGGGAAGTGGCGGTGAAAGGCACGAGAGAGGCTGTCTGAAGAGGAGACCCAAGGATGAAGCGGAAAGCCGCCTTGTGAAGAGCAGAAGAGGGCCAAGGGATGAACATGCAAACCCCTGACGCTGGCTGGAGTCGGCTGGTGTCTTTGGAGTGGCTTCTTTAGAGAACTGCCATTTCGATGTCCTTCGGAATTTTTTGCAAACTGTCCTCTGTGAGCTTGAAGCTCAAACACCTGAGGCATGTCTGCGGCTTTTCTGTTCTTCTGCCTCTGACATGTGGAGGTGGAAGGGAGAGTCATCCCTTGAGACAGGCGGGAATCTCAGCTCTACTGGGTGTGCTGTCTGTGGACCTGCCTACCCTCTCAGTCTAATTCCCCTTTGGTAAAACAGAAATAGCAACTGGGAGTTTAGCAGGGCACAGTAGTGCATGCCTGTAATCCCAGTACTCTGGAGGCTGAGACAGGAGGATTAAGAGTTCAAAGCCAAAGCCAGGTGGCTCATGCCTGTAATCCTGTTTACTCAAGAGGCTCAGATCTTAAGGTTGTGATATGAAGCCAGCCTTTGCAGGAAACTCTGAAACTTAATCTCTACTTAACCACCAAAAAGTTGGAAGTGAAGTATGGCTCAAGTTCTAGAGTTCCAACCTTGAATGATAAAGGGAACAGTGCCAAGGACAGTGCCAAATACAGGCGCGCGCGTGCGCACGCACGCACGCACGCACGCACGCGCGCACACACACACACACACACACACACACACAATTCAAGGCTATCCTGGGCTACATAGTGGGACTTAACCTCAAGAAACCAAAGCAAAGCAAAGCAAAACAAAACAAAACAAACAAGCAAAAGAAGAGCAACCTTGAGTCATTAGAAGACTCTCCTCTCAGTATGAAAGGTAAGCTGGGTGCGGGTGGTTTACACCTGCAATCCTAGCAACTCAGGAAGAAAGTCTGTGGGACTTTCATCAAATAAGCACAAAAGAAGCCAGAAGCGGAGTTGTGGCTCAAGTGGTAGAACACTGGTCTTGAGCTCAGGGACAGCACCCAGGCCCTGAGTTCAAGCCCTAGGAACAGAAATAAATAAATAGATAAATAAATATGAACTTTGCTTGGTGGTAGAGCGCTTGCCTCATTCTCAAGATGTAAACAAAGCCACAAAACAGTGTTGAACTCAAGCAGTATGGGAATTTGAGTCTTTAGGGAACCTCTGACCCTTCTTGCAGTCAGACCTTCCTTTCCCAGCCTCCCTCACTCCACAGCCAATTTTCCAGGGGGCAGGCAGTTACTGAGCCTGGAAGCCCAGTATCCAAGGCCTCTGGCTCTTCCCCAACTCTCAGTCTTCTAGGTGTACTCACATCCCATCTTCTAACACCTCCCCATTCCAGATCATTCCCTGGCTGATACCCTGCCTTCTGGGTTCCACTGTCTATTCCAGTGCTGTTGTTTGGGTAAGGATGAGCTTCCTGTCTTCTACTGGCCTTGGCTCAGGCCAGGTCACCTCACCTCAGGCTCAAGCCAGCCATACTCTGGCTTCTCCAGAGCTGGCACAAAAGTCATGGAAGCCCTGGACACAGGGCTGACCCCTCCCCAGGTCTTTGAGCATCTGTTGTATAAATCCATCAGTGAACCTCGGACTAAAACTCCAGGTGGCTGTCAGGAGAGCACAGATGGCGCCACACCTCTGCCTCCAAACGTCCCACGTGCTCTCAGAAATGTTGTCTTCTGCTTTTATATTTAAATAACAGGCTGAAAATAAAGTCCTTGAATCACACCGTCTGTCCTTGATGACACTGTAGGTGCTGTTCTATTGTATTCTGACACCCAGTGCTGCTGGAAAGTCAGAGGCCAGCTTGCTATTTGGTCCTTGTTTGTGACTTCTTTCTTTGTGGCGCCCACCCAAAGGATTCTTTCTCCACTTTAAAACCAAATCACTTTTTTCTTTTTGCTTGGACTCAGGGCCTGGGTGCTGTTCCTGTACTTCTTTTTTTTTTTTTTTTTTGCCAGTCCTGGGCTTGAGCTCAGGGCCTGAGCACTGTCCTTGTGTCCTTGGACTTTCTCAAGGCTAGAGCTCTACCACTTGAGCCTCAGCACCACTTCCGGCTTTTTTCTATGTATGTGGTACCGAGGAATCGAACCTGGGTCTTCATGCATGCTAGGCAAGCACTTTAACCACTAGGTCAAACTCCCGGCCCTGTTCCTGTACTTCTTGTGCTCAAGGCTAGCACTCTACCACTTGCGCCACAGTGCCACCTCTGGCTTTTTCTGAGTAGTTTATCTCAAGGACAGCTGGGTGCTAGTGGCTCACACCTGTAATCCTAGCTACTCAGAAAGCTGAGATCTGAGGATTGTGATTCAAAGTTAACCCCGGCAGAAAAGTCCCTGTGAGACTCTTATCTCTAATTAATCTCTCAAAAATTGGAAGTGGGGAGGGAGTGGGGGAGGGAACGTGGGAGGAAAATGAGGGAGGGGTAATAATGTTCGACCAGAAATGTACTCATTGCTTTACTTACTTGCATAATTGTAGTCCCTCGGTACAACATCCTTGCAATCAAATGAAGTTAAATTTTTAAAAAGATCGAAAGTAGCTCTGGGGCGCAAAGCGCTGGGGCACTCGCTTTGTGCAAAAGGGCTCAGGGACAGTGCCCTGAGTTCAAGCGCCACAACTGACCCCCCCCCCAAAAAAAAAAAAAAAAAGAAATAGAGTCTCATGGCTTTTTCTGCCCAGGTTGGCTTTGAACTTCAATCCTTCGATCTCAGCTTCCTGCATAACTAGGTTTACAGGTATGATCCACCAGTGCCTGGCTCAAATCCCATTTTATTATTAGATTCTTCTAGTGCCCCATCCTTTTTGTCCTGGGTCTAATCCACTTTCCAGTCTTTTCTTTCTTTTTTTTTCAGTTGTTTTTACTTATTTATTTTGCCAGTCCTGGGCTTGAACTCAGGGCCTGAGCATCGTTCTCGGGACTTCTCAAGGTTAGTGCTCTACCGCTTGAGCCACAGTATCACTTCCGGCTTTTTCTATGTATGTGATACCGAGTAGTCGAACCTGGGTCTTTGTGCATACTAGGCAAGCACTCCACCACTAGGCCAAACTCCCAGCCTAAACTATTTTCTTGAATGATGTCTTAGAATATGGGATATTATTTCCATTCACTCTTTCGGAGACTCCTTCTATGCATGAAGCTTGTGTTAGTCAGTTTGACGCTACTATCACAAAATGCTCAGAGCAGGGTACTCCATGGAGGAAAAAGGTTTATATAGCTCATATTTCTGGAGATCCAGGGTACAGGCCCCATGGTGTTGGCTCTGGAGAAGGTCCCTGGGGGCCGCATCATGACAGGAGCCTGTGTCCTCCCTCTCTTTATGACTCTACCAGGACTCAGTTATGTGTGCTCCTCTCCATAGTCCAATTAAGTTTCTTCCTTCCTAATGTCACTCACAGACAGTATGGGATTCCGCGCCTTTGTGAGTATCTGGGGACAAACCATAGCATGGGCTTTCTTTGCCATTATCTTTGTCAGTTTTGGGTTGCTATAACAAAATACTAGGGGATGGATAGTTTCAAAAGTAGGGAGGTTTATTTAGCTCTGGAGATTCAAGAATGTGGTGCTGGCATCTGCTAGGCTCTGGTGAAGGTCTTGTGGCTGATGAAAGCTGAACTCTTGAGTGACAGTGGGAAGTGGTGTGCAAAGAGGAGATGAAAGAATCCTACCCCGTGCGATCTACATGAATTCCTTCCAGACCTGATGACCTTTCATGGGCTCTACCACGACGGCAGAGCCACACCAGGGACCAACTCTCCAGCATGAAAAGCCTTGGGGACACACGCAGCAGTATCCACCCCCAGCAGGCAATTTCTTTTGCTTTTAAATTCCAAGCATGTCCTCCATATTTTAAAATTTTGCTTTGTTTGGTTTTATTCTGGTGACCATTCCTTCATTCTTTCCTTCTTTCTTTTCTTCCTTCTCTCCCTTCTTCCTCCTCTTCCCTTTTCTTCTTTTTCCTCTTCTCCCTCTTCCTCCTTCTCCTCCTCCCCCACTCCTCCTCCTCCTCCTCCTTCTTGTCTTCTCATTTTTGGGGGTAGTGGGGATGGAACTCCTGGCCTCGTACATCTGGTGTAGACATTCCACTGCTGAACGATGCCTCCCGTTTCTCCTCCCCTGCTTGGTTATCGTCACGCAGGCTCTTGCACGTCTGCTTGGACATGCACCTGAACCCCAAGCTGCCTGTCTAAGGCCTTTCCATCATAGCTGGGATGGCAGGTGTTCATCACGACGCTCAACTTCTTCCATGGAGATGGAGACTCAGCCTTTTCGGTCTCCAGGCTCCTGGAACGCTGGTCCTCCTGACCTCAGCCTCCAGTGGAGCAAGGATCACAAGCCAGTCACCAGCACTCAGCTTTTTTATTGCTCAGCAGGATCTCCCCAAGTTGACTAGGCTGGCCTTGAACCTCTGATCCTCCTGCCCCAGCCTTCTAAGTAGCTGGGATTACCTCGTGAACCAACTGGACTGACTTCATTTTTCTTTGAATTGTATTATAACTGAATTGCATTTTTTTTGCCAGTCCTGGGCTTGAACTCAGGGCCTGAACACTGTCCTTGGGCTTTCTCAAGGCTGGAGCTCTACCACTTGAGCCACAGCACCACTTGTGGCTTTTTCTATGTATGTAGTATCGAAGAATCAAGCCCAGGTCTTCATGCATTCTAGGCAAGCACTCTACCACTAGGCCAAACTCCCAGCCCTTGAATTGTATTTTAACAAGAGGAAAAGCCCCTGGACCCAATCTATCTTCCACATTTGATGTTTGGGACAGACCATTGACCTTGGAGGCCACCATTTGCCTGGGATGGCACCCCTGCCATGTCATCAGGTTTCATTGCCTCCCTCTGGGTTTGTTGTCTTGCCAGTGAGGGGAATGAGTCTGACCTCACTGCGGGACTATGTGGTCTCATGCATGAGAGCCCTGGCATGGCACCTGGTGTCTGGTCGCCATCAGTTAAGTATCCTTCCTTCCTCCCTCCCATCCTTCCTTCCTTCTATCCTTCCTTCCTTTTTTAAATATCAAGGCAATGGTGGGGAGGAATGATGTTAATTCTTTTTCCTATTTCTGCCAAGCTCTCATCCTTTCAGATGAGCATTTTGCATGTGGCAATCCAGCTTTAAACCTAACTTTGCCAGTGTGCTTATTAACTAACTATACTAAGGCACTTGCTTAACCATTTTCTTTCTTTTTTTCCACTCCTGGGGCCTGGGCACTGTCCTTGGACTTTCTCAAGGCTAGTGCTCTACTGCTTGAGCCACAGTACTATTTCCAGCCTTTTTTGTGTATGTGGTACCGAGGAATGGAACCCTGGTCTTCATGGAGGCAAGCACTCCACCACCAGGCCAAGCTCCCGGCCTTCATGTTTATTTAACAGCAGAGTACCAGGCTATTGAGCTACAACACCATTATTTGTTTCATGGTTCTTCTGCTCTCAGACTCTTTTTGAGCATTTGTGCAGGTTCAGGAGCTGGAGCTCCAGGCCTTGCCATCTTGGGCTCAGTTTTCTCGATCATGGCTGGAGCCCTGTTCTTCTGAGCCGTGCCTTCAGTCCAGCTTTTTAGCCAGTAAATTGTAGACGGGTTTTTGTGGATTTTGCTGCTCAGGTCGACTTCCACCTGAAAGCTTCCTGGTCTCAGTTTTCAAAGTAGATAGGATTATAGGGGTGAAACACTAGCACCAGGCTTCTGGTCTTGGACTGTGTGTGTGTGTGTGTGTGTGTGTGTGTGTGTGTGTGTGTGTTCTGGGTCTTGAGCTTAGGGCCTGGGCACTGTCTCTGAGTTTCCCTTGCTCAAGGCTAGCACTCTACCATTGGAGCTACAACTCTACTTCCAGCTTTTTCTGTGTATGTGGTACTGAGGAATCGAACCCAGGGCTTCATGTATGCTTGGCAAGTACTATACCATTAAGCCACATTCCCAGCCCTCTTGACTCTCTCTCTCTTTTTTAACCGAGGCAATTCTGTATTGCGTGTGTTGTCAGTGTTGCAGCTGCTTTCGTTTGAATGTCATGTGAAGTGAGGTGGCTTTCCCGTGTTTACTTCCTCCATCTCCTCTCCAGAGTTGCTTCCTCCTGACCTCAGCACAGGTGCCTCTTAGCAATTCCAGTGCTTCTTTATTGTTGTGTACAGAATCTTCACACAATGTAGACGCCAGCCATTCACCACTCTCCTCCATTCCCATGTGGATTTTTAATTGTTTTTTCCTAATATGCAAACTTGCAATGTTTTTGCCCTTTCATCGTTTTATTTGAAGTTTCTTTCATCCCATTTATCCACACACTTTGTGTACACATCTGGTGTATGAGGCAGGTGGATGAGGAAGGACTGGGGTGGGGAAGGAAGGACAGCTCAGTTTTTGGTTTCCAGGGAGCTGGGGATGCAGTGTGGCTCTGATAAACAGTATCACAGCAAGAACAACAGTTGTAGCTGGATGCTCCTGTCAGGAGGCTGAGATCTAAGAACCATGATTCAAAGCCAGACTGGGCAGGAAAGTCCATGAAACTCACATCTCCAACTAACCACTAGAAAAACAGCAATGGAGCTGTGGCTCAAAGTGGTACACCACTAGCCTTGAACAAAAAGAGTTCAGAGTTAGCACCTATGCCCTTAGTTCGAGCCCCACGATTGACCAAAAAAAAGCGGAGCCTTGTTAAAAATTGTCCCCCCAGCTGGCTTTGATCTTTGATTCTCCTGATCTCAGTTTCCTGAATAGCTGGAGTGGCAGGCATGAGCCACTGCACCTGGCTAGTATGTTGAACTTTTAAACAGTCCTGGTTGCAGGAGTGGTCAGCAGCGGTGAGAGAGGTGTTCTGGTTGACCACCATCTCAGGATTGGTCAGGCAGGGCCTAGGGAGAAACTGTGGGGAAATGCCAACTCTTGCCGTAGCTGTTACTGGTCAGGAAGGAACTGGTTGTGGCTCAAGTGGTAAAGCACCAGTGAAAAGGACAAGTGAGAGTGTAAGGTCTTGAGTTCAGGTCCCATGCTTGCAACAAAGAAAAAATAAAATGGAGGCAGGGAAGCCAAGCTATTGTGTAGGAAGAGTAAGTCAGTGCTTTATAGCAAAGGCAGCTTTTAAAGAGCGGTTATAATTCCTCTCCTGTGTATGAGTCTTGAGGCAATTAGCTTTGCAGGTTTCCTGGCCATAAAAAGAGGTGAACTGTAGTAGCTGAAGTAGAAAAGTCAAAAGAACCCATGATTTAAGTCCAAAGGTAGAAAGACCATGATAAAGCAGAATACAGGTTGATTCGAAGTCAGGAGACATCCAATTAAGGAAATTGTATAGAGGGTCCTCCTGTTTATTAAAAAAAAAATAATGAATATGGACTACTAAAATACAGGTTTTGAGTCAGTGGAAGTAGTCATTTTCTGTCTCTACTACTTAAATAATAGGCTTTAGCCAAAAAAATAAGAGCTGGTGTTTGTCAGAAGTGCCTGGAAGGCAAAGTCAGTAACCACAGAGGCTACTGGCTTTCTCCAGAACTTCTCAGCTTTGGTTAGTTTTGGCACACAGTACTCTCTGTTGGGGGTTGTTCTTTCTCTTGTTCTGTAGTACTGGGATTTGAGCTCAGGGCCTTCTGCTTGCTAGGTGAGTGCTTTATCACTTGAGCCACTCAAATGACAAAGTTTGTCTTATTTTATGTTGTTTTTGAGACAGGGTCTTGCAGTGTGGTAAAGGCTCGTCTAGAACTCACTATGCTCCTGTGCCAGCCACCCACACACTGGAACTACATCCAGTGCATCCCTGGTTTGTCAAGAAGAATGAGCCTCAGTCAGGCACCCAGTGGCTCACATCTTGTAACCCTAGCTACTAAGGAGGCTGAGATTTGAGGGTCATGGTTCAAAGCGGCCCAGAAAGTCTAATCTCCAATTAACCATCAGAAAACCAGAAGTGGAGCTGTAGGTCAAGTGGAAGAACACTAACCTTGAGTGAAAGATCTCAAGGATGGCACTGAGTTCAAGCTTCATGACCAACAAAAAAAAATCAATTAATTAATTAAAAGGAATGTGCCTCAGAATGGTTACCTGGTTTACGGCCAGGTGCAGCAGCTCAGGCTTGTAATCCCAGCTACTCTGGAGTCCATTGCCTAAGCAAAAATGTGAGACCCCCGTCCCCCCGTCACCACAAATAAGGTGGGCACAGCAATATGTATCCATAACTGTAGCTAAAGTGGGGAAAGCATGGCCCAACACCAGCTCTTAACAAAACAGAGACCCGATCTGAAAAACAAACAAGTAACAACAAAAGACTAAAGCAACAGGAGAGGTGGGGGTAGCTCAAGAATAGAGGGCAAGTGCAGGGACCTAAGGTGAAACTGCAGTATCTCCAATAATACAAATCAAGATGGGCTCACTCCTATAATCCTAGAAACTGAGATCTAGGGAACTCAGTTCAAAGACAGCCCAGGCAGACAAGCTTGAGACTCTTCAATTACCAGCAAAATAAATAATAATAATAATAATAACAATAATAATAACAATAAATAGTAGAGGCATGGCTGAGCAAAAAAGCAGAGTGTGCAACGCTGCATTCAAGATCAGTACCAGCACGCGTGTGTGTGCATGCGTGTGCACACACACACACCCTCAAGATGATTCTGAGCTTAGCTAAGCTCTCACGGCTGGTATGGTGCAGGCCAGTCACTTGTGAAATCAGGCAGCTGGGCTGCAGAGCTTTCCTGCTTAACCACCACACCCAGGTGGTCTGGTGCAAGGATCGGGTGATGAAGGTGAGGAGGGAGGGGAGAGGAGTGTGCACCAAGGAAGGCTTCCCGGAGGAGGAGGTGAGCCAAAGCTGGAACTGAAGGAGCTGTGGCTGAACGGGCATTCCACAGTGAAGGAGGGGCTTCCTGCAGTCAGAGACATAGCCGGGTCCCTCGGAGTCTCAGCCCATGGATGACCCTTGTTGCCCCTCTCTCCGTTCCAGGCTAATTCACCACAGGCCCTGTGTTAGGATCCAGGCGTGAACAGCGCATTCACACCCCTGCCTGCTTGGCGTTTGCAGCCTAATTGGGGAAACAGACAAGGAGGAAGAAGAGCGGGCTCAGAGCTCAGCCTTCCTTCCGAGTAGCTAGGATTACAGGCCTGAGCCACTGGCGCCTGGTTTTCACTCCACATTTTTTGAATTACTCTTCTCCTTTCCAAAGTCCAAACAAGCCTTTCTGGCAGCTGGCCGGTAGGGGTGAGTCTGCCATTTCTCTGATCACCCCCCCCCCCCCCCCCCGCGCACACACACCAGGCACATCTGCTGGGAGTGAGTGAGCTGTGGGAGCTGTGTGTGTTCACTCCCTGGAGGGTCTCTTTTTGCTGTCCCAGATGGAGGCCAAGCAATACCGTCAGTCATGCAATCAAAGAGGGCAGCAGTAGCTCCCTCTTGAGTCTGACTCCAGAGCCCATTTCTCTAACATTCCCAGTGAATCCCCTTTCTACCATCTCCTTTCTATGGAAACCAGATAGACTCTGCAGTTGGCAGGCAAGAATACTAAGTACACAGCAAAGAAATATGTCCTGTGAGGAACGGAGCAGGTGGGAGGTGAAGAGCTGGGTCCATAGCACGCAGTGGTACGGCTGGATCCAAGCCCAGGACATTAAGAATTCAGGGCCCTTCCTTCTGCCCTGGGTGCTACAGGATCCACATTCCCTCCAGAGGAACCATCTATCGGCAGCTCCTCATCCCGGGAGGCATTCTCTTCAGGTAAACAGACTGCAGGTGACCAGTTATGGTCTTTGCACATGGATCCCATGTCCAAGTCGTGTGGCCTCTTGCAGGACCTGCCATACCTGTACTCCCTTGAGACCAAAGTGTAAAAGACTGTGTGTATGCAGAAATGTTATTGTCCTACAATTCAATAGCCATCTTGGGGTCAGCAATAAACTAGAAACTGGGGTCTGATGGACCTACCCCAGGAGGATGGCAAAGGCAGAGCCCAGCCAGGGCTGAGGGTCCGTAGTTCAGGCCATTTAGTCCCACTGTGTCGTGAGAGCCAGATTTGTGCTTTAGACATGACTGCACAGTGCTAAGGCCAGCTGCAGAAAGCAAAGCAACATCCCTGCCCACAAGGCACGATCTGTTTTAATTAAATCAGTGTCTTGTCCTGGGAGACAGAGCAACTCCCTGGAGCAGGGGCCTGGTGTGATGTCGCAGTCAGTCACACCCAGGTTTACCCACTGACCCAGCAGCCTGCAAACAGCCTGAGATGCAAGCTACCTTCCTGTAGGGATGCATTTATCTGCATTTTCCAAAGATCTTGGGTCAATAGCTACAAATTGCTAAAATAAATCTCTCTCTCGGCTCCCTGGGTCCTCAGATGGGGTGCTGATTGGCTTCCTAGATGGAGCTCCCAGGGCTGCTGTCAGCAATGGCTGTCCACAGTCTTCCTGATCTTCTAACAGTTTAACACATTGCAGCTATGGTTCCCGTTGCAGAGATCCAGAAACTGAGGCTCAGAGAGGAAATGCTTTCACCAAGTCCATTATTGGCCTCAAGCCTCTGAATGTCGATGTCTATTGGGGCATTAGCATGGTGCCTGACCCAGGATGAGAAAGGAAAGTTACCCCAAGGTCACACAGCAATGTGCAGTAGAGCCAGGGCAGAAGCAGTCGTGCAGGTCACCATGCCCTTGACCTGAGGACTCCTGTGCCTGGACCATCTGGCCTCTGCACACGGCACCAAAGTCCGGGTTTCTCCGAGAAGTCCCTGGAGGGAGAAGCAGGAGCCTTCTCCATTCCAGCGCCAAGGCCATCAATTCCTGGCTCTGAGAGGAAGGACCTACTCCCCAAGGCGGTGGCTCTATTTTTAGCCTTGAATCCATCAATAAGTGGAGCCTGGCAGATCAGGCAACTCCTGGCAGCCTGATATTAAGAGAGAAAGGGACCATTTATTAAGTACTTTCTGAGTGTGGGGGAGGCAGGGAGGCTTATGGGAAGTGCTTTGCATGGATTATCTGCTTCATTTGTCATAACCTGGATCTAACTCATGATGGTAATCATCTCTTGATGTCATTTGGTAGATAAAGCTCAGAGAGGTCAGGGAGCTGGCAAGAGACTGGCCACACAGCAGATAACCTGCAAGGCCTCAAGCCAAATGCGTCCAAATACAGAGCATGCCAGGTCTGTGGGAATACAAATTCAAATCCAAAATGAAGTCCTGTCTTCTATATCATCCAATAGATAAAATGGGTCCCTGATCATTGAGTCACTGGGTCAGGGAGGGGACGGGGCAGGGCAGACAGGAAGTTACTGCACTAGAGGGAGAGCAGTGTGGCTGCATCCTCAGTGTCCCCAGAGGGAGGCGATGTGGAGGGACACGGCAGGTGGCCACCATTCCAGAAAGGCAAGGAGACTGGATATGTCAGGCCCATCTAGGGAAGAGCCCAGGCACACAGCATTTATTTGCAGTCCAGGAACAGGGAAGATAGAGGAGGCTTCATAGGGAACAGAAAGCCCCATCTGGTTTGGTTTTGCCCTCTAACTAAGTTTGTTCATTTACACATTCTGCAAGTGCCAGCCACGAATTCCTGGTCACAAGGATTTTCTGGTGTGAATTGGAAGACAGATAGATTCAGCTCAGGGAAATGTATTGTTCTTGCAGGGCAGAGAGTGTGGGAAGTGGGAAAGGCCGGGGTCCAAAGTTCAGAGCTCTGGGGTCCCTGTGATCAGAAGTACAGCCAGGGCCCAAGCTCAGAGCCCCAATAGCAAGTGGAACTGGGGCGTGAAGAGGTCCCTCTCTGTCTCAAGTCTGTTTAACACGGGCTGTGGTCAAAAGTCTCCAAAGTAAAAAAAAATAGTATAACACACATATGTGTGCATGAACCAACACATGTGCACACATATACACATGCATCAGCACATATACTACACATATATGGTAGCATGTCCAAGTGTCCAAGAGACACAAGAGCCAACTAAAAACGTTCCCAATGGCCTAAACTGGAATGTTTCCTCAACAATAACATCAGCAAATAATAAAGTAGCATTGGATTGCAATCCAATGTATGAAATAAATATGCATGAATCCATGCTGTTATAAGTGACTGAATAAATGCTATAAATAAATGATTGAGTAGAGACAGCTCTCTCTCCTCTGCAAAAATCCAAATAATTCATACACCTTGTTCTCTACAGGAAGTGACGCCTCCCTCTCCTCCGTCCCTTGCCCCTCTACACCACTGCTAGAGCAGAGCTGGGCACTGCACAACTCTCTCCCTGACAGCTCCCAAGGGGGGATGGGAGAAGAAGAGCCACATTTTCCGTGGAGAAAGCCAGCCCACACTACCTGAGCCAGGTGATCTGGTGTGAAGGTGGCATTACGTGGATACTGTGTGTGCCATTGGCAGTGTTGGGCAGCAAACCAGTTCTGCCTGGGAGCTTTGGAACTGGGCCAGTTTGTGTGTCCCTGTTCCCGAGGAAGCCCTAGAGATACTGGTAGGAACCCAAAAGCACAGGGAGTCTGATCCCTTCACTTGGCCCAGGGCGGAGGATCCTGCCAGAAACAGAGTGTTCAGCAGATGTGACAGTGATCTATCTATAGGGACTGGGTTGGCGGTGTCTGGTGGCAGCAGGTGTGACCTTGAGCACAAAGAAAGAGTACTGGCTAGAGGCGTCCCCAGGGATCGGTGGGGCAGTGGCATCTGGCAGCCTCAGGAGGCCCGGAGACTGCTGTGTCTGTCTCCCTCAGAACACAGCTCTGTGTCCTGAAGGCCACAACCTCTGGCTTTGGGCTTCAAGGTCTGCTTCTGGGCCTCTAGTTCTTGCGACTGATTGTTCTTGTGAAGCCTGCCCTTCAGCAAGAACATTCTAGAAGGCATAGAAACTATTCTAGTTAGTTACAATTACAAACAAAAAGCTTGAAAAGGTGTCTCTAGTTGCAGTCCTTCGGGGGTTGAGGCAGGAGATCTTGAGTTCAAGGTCAGCGTGGGCTACAAAGACTGTTTTAGAAAAATATCAAGTTAGTTAAGAAAGAAAAATAGAGCCAGCTACAATGGCTCACACATATCACCCAGGCTACTTAGAAGGCTAAAACAGGGAGGATTGCCATTCAAGGCCAGCCTGGGCAAAAGTTCATGAGACCCTCATCTCAACAGAATAACCTAGAGAGTGGGAGTGTGTGCCTGTCAAATGCAGTATGGCAGGAAACATGAATGGGAGGCAAACACGGGCAAGTCCAAAACCCTGAGTTCAAACCCTGATACCAACCAAAGAAAAAAATGTTCCCTGGAGCAATGATTGTAGTTAACAGTAACATCCAATCTTTGTGTGTGTGTGTGTGTGTGTGTGTGTGTGTGTGTGTGTGTGTTGTTGTTGGTCATGGGGCTTGAACTTAGGCTTGTCAAATCCCTGGTCCTGAAAAGAAGGTATTTACCTAACCTTAATGGATTCCTAATGTTATGACCACCATTTGATTTTCTGTGTTTCCCACCAGACTGGGAAGATAACTCAGTGGTGGGGTCCCTGCCTGGCAAATGCAAGGCTCAGGGGTGAGCACTTCAGGAAAGCCAATTTACAGGCAGACATCACAGGACAGACAGTAAATGTTGTATCAACCATGAGAAAGTAAAAGCTGGGTTTCTGGAAGAAGCTAGAAGTGGATAGGAGATGCCAGACAAATGATCTCACCAGGAAGAGAGTCAAAAGATACAAGCTAGAAAATGGAGATATGGATCAAGTTGTAGAATGTTAGCCTTAAGTGAAAAAGCTGAGGGACAGTGCCAAGACCTGAGTTCAAAACCCAGTACCAGCACAAAACACAAAAAGACACAAGCGAAAGAAGAAATGGACACTTAAGATTATTCAAAGTGAATTGTACCAACAGAAAAATGAAAAATATAGATGTTAAAAAAGAGCTACCGGGGGCCGGGAGTTTGGCCTAGTGATAGAGTGCTTGCCTGTCATGTACGAAGTTCCTGGTTCGAATCCTTGGTATTACATACATAGAAAAAAAATGGAAGTGGTGCTGAGGCTCAAGTGGTAGAGCTCTAGCTCTACTACTTGAGAAAGTTCAAGGACAGTGCTCAGGCCCTGAGCTCAAGCCCAGAACTGGCAAAAAAGAAAAAAAGAAAAAAAAAAAGAGCTACTGGGAGGAGAAAGAGAGGAAAGAACTGTTAATAAGAAAATCTCTCTAGAGCTGGACACTGGTGGTCCATGCCTGTAATCCTTGCTACTCAGGATGCCTAGATGGGAAGAGCTGGCTTCAAAGCTAACCTGGCTGGAAAAGCTCCCTGGGACTCAGACCCAAAGCTGGGAGCGGAGCTGTCCTTCAAGTGGTAGCGTGTCAGCCTGGAGCAGCAAAAGCAGAGAGATGCAAGGCCCTGAGTTCAAGCAGCAGGACTGATACACACACAAACACAACTTTCACAACGATTCGAGAGACATTGCTAAAAAACAGAGAGGTATTGAGTATTTATCACGCACAGGTGATCAGCTAAACTAACTTGACAACAAAAAGTAGAGAGAGAGGAAGAAGCCAAGTTTTTCTCCAAGTAGCATGCACTTCCATCCATAGGAATTATATTGAAGAGAACAAAACCCCTGGATCGGACTCGGATGTTCCCCCAAGGCCCGGGCCCTGGGCCTCACCCCCCCCCCCCCCCCCCCCCCCGGGCCCGGGCCCGGGCCCTGGCTCCGGCCCCGCCTCCGGAAAGCCCTCGGCGGGGAGAGCGCGCCCCCTGCCGGACGAAACCCAGCCCCAGGGCCAGCTGCCCCGTCCATCATCCGTCAGACCCGCCCCTCCTCCCCCGCATCCTGGGGTCCCAGCCTCCCCTTAGTTTGGGGTGGAAGCTGGGATGGGAAGGAGAGGGCGGAGAGGGCGGAGAGGGCGCCCCGGCACCCTAGGTGAGAGGCGGGCCAGGGAGCCTGTCTGGCGGCCCATTTCAGGCCGGGCCTGGGAACTTGGCTGGGAGTGGATGGGGGGCGGGAGGGGGCGGATGCGAGGAGCGGGGCGTGAACCCGCGGCCGATCTCCCCGCAGGGAGAGTCTGGAGCGGGGCTTTCTGTCGGTGGCAGAATCCCAGCTCTCCCACCTGTGTGTGGTTGGGGTGCGTGGGTCCATTCCATGAAAGCCAGCGTGATTAGAGATGGGGAAGGAGTTCGGCCCGGTGTGGGGGCGGGGACCCCGGGTCCCCCCGAAATCTTTCCCACCTCCCCGCCTGAGCGGGGGCGTAGGGCTACCTGAAAGGGGGGCAGTGCTGGGGTGGCTGGGCGAGCACCTCTCCTCCCCATCTCCACACAGGTGCTACCTTGGGCCCAGACAGGAACACAGACCCAGCCCAGAAGGGGGTTACAGAGGGCTCCAGTACAGAGAACCCCAGCCTCCAACCCCCACACAAATGCCATCTTTCTCATGAAGAGATGGCAGGAGCCAGCGCCATGCCAGGCCTGAAACCAGAAGTCCAGGTTGGAGTCCCAAGTCCGAAGCTTGTCCTCAGGGAGGAGGCTGGTGGAGGTGGGGGGTCCCAGGCTCCCGGAGCTGCTAGGACCAGGCAGAGGCCCTTGGAGCTGGCTGTGAGGGGGGGCCAGGATTCCAGACCTGGCCTCAAGCTGCCCACCCTGCCTGATCATGGAAGTCCTTCAGCCTCCAGGAGGTTCAGGGTCTCTCTGTGTGACTTCTTAAAGACCAGATCCCCCGGGAACCTTTATAGCATGGCACCAGGTCTCCAACAAAAGACAGTGTTAGTAAGAATGGAGAAGCTGGCAGGGACGGAAGGGCTCAGCTGTGAGCCTGGAGAGGCCCAAGATGAAGGTATGGACTTTCTGGGGGTCAGAGGAGGAAATTCCACACACAACCAAGAGGCACCTCCTGAGAAGAGCCGGCTTTTCTCACCAGGCCTGGCTCCTGAGAGGGCAAGAAAGAGAAGCCGGAAGGATGAGGCCTTTTCCCAGGGTGAGGAGGAGGCCCTCGACTTCTTGTGGCTTGACAGGAGCCCTGGTGGGGACAGTCAGTCTGTAGGAGGGCCCCCACAAACTGCTTCCCTGGAGTCCTCAGGGGACTCCCACAGTCCTTTCTCTAGCCATGGCATTGGAGATCCAGCAGAGTGTGAGTACTTGCCAGATGCAGGGGACCAGGCCCCTCCAGGGAGCACCGGTGGCTCTGGGGGGTCCTCCAGCCCTTGTGGAGGACAGCTGTGCAGTCTGACCACACAGGGCTCTCCTCAGAGTCCAGCACTGGGCCTGGCAGGGCCAGGACCCGCTTCTACAGAGCAGCCGGAAGTCCAGCCCATGGTGGGCAAGGAAGATCAGGAGGGGTCAGAGGTCCAGGCCAGGCCAGTGTCCAGGAAGAGGCCAGGACAAAGATTGGCTGCTACTGCTGCCAGCTCCTCGGAGCCCTTGGGTGGCCTCAGCTCCTCCCTAGAGGCTGCCACCAGCCAGGCCTGTGCAGGCCTAGTCATCAGGCAGAGAAGATCTAAGTACACCAAGAAGCTAAGAATGAATACCAAGTCCTGCACCCAAGATCAAGTCACCCGTCTCGCCCGCCAGAGTGGCCCAGAGGAAGCTAGCCTGGGAGGCTGTCTCATATGGGTAAGTTGAGTCTGAATGTTTGGGGTAGGGAGGGCCAAGCGACCACCTCAAAGCTGTGTTTGGTATTTCATAGATCTAATTTGGATAGTGATGAACATTGTATTTCTCACACGTTTCTTTTTGGGGACAGGATTTCACTGTGGTTCAGACATGCCTAGAACTCAAGATCCGCCTGCCTTAGCCTCTTCAGTGCTGGGATGATAGGCACCACTGTATGTGACATTTATGTTCTATAAACGGAAGCCCCTAACCCAGGGAAGAGAAAGTCTGCTAAATCCCCACAAACGGCCCTTGGTGTTGTTTTTTTCTTTCTTTCTTTCTTTTTTCTTTTCTTTTCTTTTCTTTTTTTTTTTTGCTAGTCCTTGGGCTTCCTTAAGGCTAGAGCTCTATCACTTCAGCCACAGCACCATTTCCAGCTTTTTCCTATGTATGTGGTACTGAGGAATTGAACCTAGGTCTTCGTGCATGTTAAGCAAGCTCTCTACCACTAGGCCAAACTCCCAGCCACATGGGCCTTTGTCTTTTGATGTCAGCAGTCTTGGGTTAAAATTTTGCCTCTGCCTGTTTCCTTACTAAGCAATTTCACTGTGTGTTTTTGTTTGTTTGTGTTAGTGGGACTAGGGTTTGAACTTAAGGTCTTGTACTTTCTAGACTTTTGCTCTACTGTTTTTCTTTAGTTTATTATTAGCCAGAACCTCTTCTTTTGTTTAGTTTTGAAATAGGGTCTCACTTGTTAGTCTAGGCCAGCTCAAGTCCATAATCTTCCTACCTCTGCCACCCAAAGAGCTGAGATTACAAGTGTGAACCACCACACCCAGCCTAGGTATTGACATTTTTCGTAACCTCCTCATCTTTATAAAGGAAATGCTAATTCCATGTTAATGGTGGTACATTAAGGATTAAGTGAGATGATGGTGTAAAATAATGTGCCTGGCCTAAGGCACATTAAAGGTAAATTGCTTAATTCATGTTACATTTGTTTTCCTTTTAGTGGTGCTGACTGTAGCCTTACAGTATCAGCATTAGCCCCAAGTTACCAGATGGGGGAAACTGAGGCTTAAAAAAAAAAAGAACAGAGTCAGGGACAGTCACGTTGGTTCTGTTCATTGATGAGATGGCCCTTCTTATTTTTGTTGGATAATTTCATAGTTGAAGCTTTCATATGTAGGAATGTGCATTATGTATTAAGTATTTTTTTTATATCACCTCCACCTGGAACTCAGAGAGGTAGGGTAACAGATCTAAGGTCACACAGCTGGAAAATGGCAGCCAGGGCACAGACCCAGAATGTCCCGAGAGCCTGCTGTGCAGTCTGCCTGAGCGCCCATCCATGTTATCAGCATGCAGCTCACTTCACGTGTGTTGAGGACATGCTAAAGCCTTTGTGTTCAACCTCTGTAGCAACCCTACAAGGCAGATGCTATAGATTAAGCCCATTTCACTGATAGCCACACGGGGACTGTGGCGGTGAAATGGCTGGTCAAGGCCAAGCAGCCTACTAGCAGAACTACAGAGCTAACCTCCTGCACACCATTACATTGCAAAGCTGGTACATTGTAAACATCGTTCGCCCCTCCCCCCCCACACTTTTTTTGTGCATATGTGTGTACTAGGCTTGAACTTAGGACCTCATGCTCTTGCTTGGCTTTTTCATTCAGGGCTGATGGCTCTACCCCCCTGAACCACACCTGTAGCCTGACTTTTTGCTGGCTCATGGGGGATAAGAGTCCCATGGGTTTTTTTGTTTGGGCTATCTTCCAACTTCAATCCTCAGCTCTCAGCCTGTGGAGTAGCTAGGGTTACAGGTGTGAGCTAAAAGTCTGCAGGGCAACCCATCTTAGTGCCTAATCTTTAATGGCCTTGTCTGGACTTGGTGACTGTTGGAGGCTGGTCTCCTCCTGCAGCATCTTCCGGCTCCCCTTTTCCTGCAGGAACAGATGCTGTTACACAGCCATGTTCTGGGACAAGTCGTTTGGTTTCTGAGCTTGCTAGTACTTAGAGTTCTTTCTCGGTTGGAACACATTGTCCTGCTGCATCTTCGCTTTTCCTGTGTCCTTGTGTCCTTGCTGTCTGTGACGTACGTAGTTGACACATGACAGCCATGTGCTGTGGACTGGGGCTTGCTTTCCTCTTGTGACTGGACCAGAGTTTAGATCAGGGCCCCGGGGGCTCCCAGGCTGGCATTCAGAGTCCTGGTTTTGCCTCGTGACCTAGGCAAGAGCTCTCCACCCTTCTGGTCACAGTTCTGTCGTCTGGCTCATGTGTTACAATGCTCACCTGCAGACCAGCGGTCTGACACACGCTTGCTATCTAGCAGTGTTTTACCACATTGCCACGTCCTGCTCTACCTAAGGCTGTTTCCCTAGTTCAAATCATTTATTTAGACCAGATGTGGTTTGTAGGTCTGCAGCCTTTGAGGGGTGGGAAGTAAGACATGTGGAGAGCATGGCGGTGGAGCTGGGCTCCCACCTGGCTTGACTGGAAGTACCTCCCCACCCCACCCTGGCTGTTGTGTCCTCCAGGCCCCATCCTTGACTCTGCTGCACAGCCCATCTTCTCACAGCTTCCCAAACCACCCGTTGCCATGACAACTGGCGCCAGCTGCAGGGAGAAGAATTGAGGCTGGGATGCGACAGGGACAGAGAGGCGGATGGTTGAAAACAAGGCTGAGAGAGGTGTGGGCAGGCGTGGGCACTGAGCCCAGTGGTCCAGAGTGCCAGTACCTTCCCCTGGGGCAGCCTGGATGGAAGCAAGGGCACACAGATGGGTTCAAGGTCGGCCTGTGCCTTGCTAGTTCAGGGCAGCTTGAGGTGGAGCCGTCTTTCTGAATCCTGGTTACCCCCTCTGTGAAATGGAAGCAGGTGCTGGGCCTGGTGGGAGAGGAAGGCGGAGATGGGGACTACTGAGGGTGTCAGGATGCCCTTCTCCTCGAGATCATGAGCCCCCACAGTGAGCAGGGAGGTTGGGAGCTGCCTGAGGGCAGGATAGGAGGGCTCATGAGGAGAAAAGCTCTGCTAGGGGAGTCTGCCCTGCTCTGTCTGCCTGTCACACCTTCTCTGGCCCAACCACACCCCCAGGCACGAGGTACTCTGTGTGTGGGAGGAGGGAGCTTTTGAAGCTGGAGGGTGACCTGAGATGTGGCTCTGGCCACAGCATTTGCCTAGCATGCACAAGGCCCTGGGTTTTATTCCTGGTACTGTCAGCAAGCAAAAACAAGAAGCAAAAGCAGCTCTTTTTTATTTATGGGCTTGTTGTTTGCTTACTATATGCCCTTTAGTCCTCCCCTGAACTTGAAAGATCAGGGCTAAGCCCTCATTTCACTAATTAAGAAAACTGCTATTCATAGGCTACGCACTGGTGTCTCTCGCCTGTAATCCCAGCTACGTTGGAAGCCGAGGTCTGAGGATTGCTGAGCCCAGGCAGAAAAATCTGTCAGATTCTTATTTCCAATTAACCGGAAAGGAAAAAAAGAAAGAAAGAAAGAAACAAAGAGATGTGAAGGAATGGCAGGGTGCCAGCCTTGAACAGAATAAATCAAGGAAAATGCTCAAGACCCTGAGTTCACAAGCCCCAGTAATCAGCACACAAAAACCAAAACACGAACTCCTGGCATACTGAGGTTAATGACTCATTCGAGGGTCTTACGGCCAGTTAAAGGGTGGAGCCAGGACTGAATTCAGGTCTGTCTGACTTTCAGAGTCTGTGCAAATACAGGCTGTAGTCGCAAAGACCATGGATGCCAGTGGGAAGGAGTAAGGCTGAGAAGTAAGTCTCTGTCTGAGGATAGGGACATGTTCAGCAGGCGGATAAAGTAGAAAAGGACATACCAGAAAGAAGACAGTGCAAATGTAAAGGCCCTGAGGTTTGCCCCTTGCCTCTGAGACCCTTATTTTACTTTCTGTCTCCATGAGCTTGACTATTCTGATTATTTCTGATAAGCAGAACCATATAGTAATTGTTCTTCAATGACTAGTTTATGGCACTTTGTGCAATACATCAGAATTTTGTTCTATTGCCAGTTACTGGTGGCTTAACATCTGTCATCCTACTATTCAGCAAAGTCTGGTCTGCTATCGCCCTATCCCTTGATGCACAATGCCACTTCCGGTTTTCTGGTGGTTAATGGAGATAAGAGTCTCACGGATTTTCAGTGGCTGGACTGGATTTGAATGGCGGTCTTCAGATCTCAGCCTCCCGAGTAGCTAGGATTACAGGCGTGAGCCAGAGCTCATGTCCAGAAGTGGAGCTGTGATTCAAAGTGGTAGAGCACTAACTAGCCTTGAGCACAAAGACCTTAGGGATAGTGCCTGGGTTTAAGCCCCATCACCATCACTACCACCACCAACAAAGAAGTAAATTTTGTTTTGTGTAGGTGCCGCATTCTCTTTATCCATTCTGCTTTCAGTGGACATTTTGATTGTTCATGCCTTTAGGTTGTTGTGGCTGATGCCATAACATTAGGAATGCTGTCCGACTTTCTGCCTTCAGTTTTCCCTTTGTACATAATTCTCAGAGGTGAAATGACCGGAAGACTGTCTTCAGTATCCAGACTTATCACTCATTTTGTTTTTGATTTGCATTATTTAATCTTTTAAAGGCATTTCTTTCCTATCTCAACATAATGAAGGGTTTTTTTTGTATAATTGTATTTCACTTGGTGATCCTGTCATCTACTTGGAATTGATTTTGCGAGTGACTGAAGTGGGGTTCCAGTTAAATTTTTATATGGGTTTGCAATTGCTCCAACACCATTTACTGAAAATTCTATCGTTCTCCACATCTATGGGAATGCCAGTTGTGTCGTAAATCAAGTTTCTGTATATGTGGAATTGGATTTCTGGTCTCCCTATATTCATCTCATTCAAACTGTCAATCCATTCGCCAATACAAAGCATCTTAATTAAAGTTGCATATTAACAGATTGAAAGAAAAATCCGACAATTCTCTCAACTTTGTTATATTCAGGGAGATCTGTGTGTGTGTGCGTGTGTGTGTGTGTGTGTGTGTGTGTGTGTGTGTGTACATATCAGCACTGAAACCTGAGCTCAGGGCCTCATGTTCTCACTTGGCTTTTTCATTCAAGCTGGCACTCTTACCAATTGAGCCATACTTCCAGCTCTAGCATTTTTGCTGGTTATCTGGTTAACTGGTTTAGAATATTGTGGAAACCTGGCACTGGTTGCTCACACCTGTAATCCTACCTATTTAGAAGGCTCAGATCTGAGGATCGAGGTTCAAAGCCAGTCCAGGCAGGAAAGTAGTGCCAGGGAAATGCAGAGGAAAGTGAAAAATTCCAAAATGTTAGTCAGTGTAAATGTGATCAGGCCACTTTGGTCTACCGATTGGCAACAGTATTCCGTAGAGATAGAGGCTGGGCTCTGTCCTCAGGGGCTGGTGAGAACAAGAAGTAGACTTGAGCCTGGAGCTTGTGACTCACATGCATAATCCTAACTACTCAGGAGGCTGAGATCTGAGAATCAGTGGTTCGAAGCCAGCTTGGGCAGAAAGTCCATGAGACGCTTACTTCCAGCTAACCACTGAGAGTGGAGCTGTGGCTCAAGTGGTAGAGTGCTACCCTTGAGCTGAAAAGCTCAGGGACAGTGCCCAGGCCCTGAGTTTAAGCCCCAGAAGGAACACACACACACACACACACACACACACACACACACACACACACACTCGTAGATATGGAGGTCAGTTTGATCTTTTGTCTACTTTAAGAGTTTAGGGGCATCTTAGGTGTGTGCCCCTGAACTGTTAGAAACTAGATAGGTAGATAGGTGTTGGTTCAAGTCTTTATAGACAGAGTTGAGACACAGTTGAAAGAAGGACGAGAGGAGCCTGGGTTGAGTTTGGTCAGGTGGAGACTGTCACTGGCAGGCAGGCCTAAACCGATCTGGAGCTTTGATTAAAATTAGCTTATAGCTGGTGATTTCTTCTTATCATCAGAAGGCCCAGAGTGTCTGATTATAGTGCTTTATATATATGTTTGATGCTTTTGTAAAATGAAAACTTAAAGAAAATTGCAGATTCTCACCATTGCTGTCATGTAAAAAATACCATTGATTTTTATCCATTGATTTTATATCTAGAAATCTTGCTGAACTCTTTTATAAAAAAGAAAAACATGTAATTTATCTATTAAGATGTCCTCTGTTTTCTCAATGGACAATTACGTATGGACAAATGACAGTGTTATTTCCTCTCCAGTTCTTTACCTCAGCTTTCCCCCACCCCTTCCTGCTTCCTTCCTCGCTCAGACCAGGAGAATAACATCGCATGGAGAGGCCCAGACAGGACCACCAGTTCTAGGTTTTAAAGGAAAACTCGGTGTCATTTTACCTTGAGCAAAGTCTGTGCTATGTTTTCCTGATGATGCTGTTTACCAGGATAAGAGAGTTGTCTTCGCTTCCTGCCTTTCTAGTTATTCTCTAGCACCTGGCTCATTTCACGTTCTTGTAGCTACTCATTTTAGTTTATGGTTGGCATATGTCTGCAATTGCTATATTTCTATCTTCTCTCCTTTATGTCCTCCTCTTAGATAATTTTCCTTATCCTTTTTAGATTATTTCCTCATTCTCTGAAATGTTTGGAAGTTTCTTGTGTTCTTTTGGTAGTTATCTTAGAAAAATGTATCATGCAACCAGGTGCTGGTGGCTCACGTCTCTAATTCTAGCTACTCAAGAAGCTGAGACCTGAGGATCGTGGTTCAAAGCCAGCCCAGATAGTAAAGTTTGTGAGACTCTTATCTCCAGTTAACCACTCAGAAACTGGAAGTAGTGCTGTAGCTCAAGTGGTAGAACTCTAGCCTAGATCATAGAGAGGCTCAGGGACATTGCCCAGGTCCTGAGTTCAAGCCACACAACCGACCAAAAAAACGGAAAGAAAGGAAGTAAATGTATCATGGGTACCTGAATTATTAAAGCATGAAAGTAGTTTGAATCCATCTTTCTCTGAAATGCTGGGAAGACCTTGGAGTGCTTTCATTCTAGGCAGGCACCTTCCCAATTTGTGTGCTATTGTTATTCTCTAAATTGGTCCTATTTTATTTTTTAATCTCACAAATTACACACTGGTATTGTCATTTCATACAGTGTTTGCTTAGATTTAACAACATGTTTGTCCTCTTCTGTGCTGAGAATTTCTCATTTTGCATCTCAGCTCTTCTAAGTGGCTCCATTTCTCTTTCTTTCTGCCTCGAGTTCATCCTTTAGCATTTCACTTATTGAAGAAAATAGAATTACCAAGAGAAACAACTCTCTTTGTTTTCCATACCCTATCTTTTCCCTTCTTACTGTTGAAAAATATTTTGTCTGGGTCTGCAAGTGACAGTCATTTTCTTTATGCACATTGAAACATAACATGCCCCTGTGTTTTGCTTGTCATTGTTACAGCAGAGAAGGTAGCTGCTGGAGTGAAATCCCAGCTCTATTGCTAGCTGTGTGATCTTGAGCCAGTTAGTGAGCCTCTCTGTACTTTGATTTTCTCTTCTATCAAATGAAGACAGTAATTGTACCTGCCTTTTAGACTTATGGCGGAGCGGGGTGGGGGGCGAGGGGGGCTAAGCTCATAGGAAGTATATTTTAGATGCTCTTGCAGGCTATTATTATTATTTTAATCCTGATGCTTTTCTAATCTTGTTATCAAATGGTGTTGAAGTATCAACAGTCAAGGTGTGGATGTCCTGTTATTTTTATCCCGTTTGAAATTCATCAGGCTTTTGGAATCTGTGAATTGTGATCTTTTATCTATTCTGGAAAATTATTGCTCTGTACTTTCAAGTTTGCCTCTGCCCCTCTCTCACTCGTCCCCCCCCACTTGCCTCAAATGTTCATTAGATTAATTAGTCCTTTTCACTCCATCATTTGTGTTGACTATGTGTCAGTCTCTTTGCAAAGAACATTCTGGATAACTTCTTTAAGCTCGTTCACTAATTGCTTTCAGCTGTGTCTAATAGGCTGCTAAGACTTTACATTGAGTTTTTAATTTTATTTCTGCTGCTAGATTAAAAAAAATCTAGACATTGCATTTGCTTCCATACCCAGTCTGTGTTTATTCTATAACCTTTAGCAGTCTATAACCATATGCTCAACTCCTCTTTTATTTCTTTAAACATATTATGCATACATATTTTTTATTCTGGTCTGAAACATCCAGTATCTAAATCTTTGCTTCTCTGAATCCCTTTTTATTTTTTGGTCAGTCTCTGGGCTTGAAATCAGGACCCAGGCTCTGTCCCTGAGCTCTTTTGCTGAAGGCTGGTGCTTTACTACTTTGGGCCACAGTGCCACTTGCAGTTTTTGCAGATGAGAGTCTCAAGGATTTTCCTAAAGCCCGGGCTGGCTTTGAATTGCGGTCCTCAGATCTCAGCCTCCTGAGTAGCTAGGATTACAGGTGTGAGCCACCATCACTCAGCTTCCTGTGAAGTGTGTGTGTGTGTGTGTGTGTGTGTGTGTGTGTGTGTGTGTGTGTGTGTGTGTGTACGCCAGTCCTGGGGCTTGAATTTAGGGTCTGGGTGCCGTCCCTGATCTTTTGTACTCAAAGCTAGTGGTCTACCACTTGAACCACAGCTCCACCTCTAGCTTTTTGGTGAAATCATTGGAGATAGTCTCGGGACTTTCCTGCCGGGGCTGGCTTCAGACCTTGATCCTCAAATCTCAGTTTGAATACTTAGGACTGCCACAGGGGCCTGGCTTCTCTGAACCCCTTGCCTGTTATTTTGGATCCCAGGGAGCTGGGGTGAGGACCCCTGAGACCATCCAAAACCCTTCCACACTGAAGACCCAGGCTTCATCTCTTTCCTGCCCCCTCCCCAGAAGTCCCCTATTGTCTACTTTCTCTTTTTCTAATTACTGTTCCTAAAGGCAGATTCATCCCACATCTTAAAACATAAAACAGAAGTGGAAAATGTCTCTCTGGCACCCAGTCCCTGCCTGTGACACTCTTATTTATTTGATTCCATAGATGCTCCTGGAGATATTTCACGTGTATTCAAGCAAACACAAATTTAAAAATGCATTCTTCTGTAACATACACAGTAGCATGCTACATATATTGTTCTGCACTTGGTTTTTAATAAAAAATATGTTTCTGATTATAAAAGAAATACATGCTCATTTTGAATCACTTGAAATTCCCAAGTGTATATACGCGTCAAAAGTGAATGTCTCCCTGGAATTTCATTCCCCAGAGATAACATCAATTTTACATCTATAAATATATGTTTGCATAAATGGTCTTATGCAACAAGCATTGTTCTGTAACCTATTTTCCCCTCTGTTTTTCTCCTAATAATGCACTAGGACATCTTTCCATGGGTCTTCCCACTTTCCTCACAGCCTTCTAACTAAATGGCAGAGCATGGGTTCAGACAGAGCTAGCTTCTCTCCTGAAAGCTTTGCAGGGCCTCAGTTTGCTTGTCTATAAAATGGGAGGATGGTAAGCACGTCCTGAGACTTTCATCACCTCCTGTAATGCTACTTCCTCCAGCTACTTTAGACACCCCCAGTCATTTTAATTTTGACTCCTTTACTCGTGTGTGTGTGTGTGTGTGTGTGTGTGTGTGTGTGTGTGTGTGAAGTAATTTGGCTTTAACTAGGGGCCTCACTCGCTCCCTTCACTTGGTACTCTATCATTTGAGCCATGCCTCCATTCCCTGCTTTTTGCTGATTATTTGGTGATAGAGTTTAATTTGTCTGCCTGCACTGGCTTTGGATTTCAGTTCTCATATCTCTGTCTCCTGAGAAGCTGGGATTACAAGTGTGAGCCACTAGCACCTGGCTGAGGTTATCTGCAATTTTGATTCCCTCATCCTTTGTATGTATGTGTATAACAGTACTTGAGCTTGAGCTCAGGACGAGCTCTTGCTTAGCTTTCTCTGTTCTTTCTTTGTCTGTCTGTCTGTCTCTCTTTTGTGTGCTGTTACTGGAGCCTGAAATAAGAGCATGGGTACTGTCCCTTAGCTTTTTCTTTTTCTTTCTTTCGTTTTTTTTTTTTTTTTTCTTCATAGGGCTTGAACTCTGGGCCTGGGCGCTGTCCCTGAGCTCTTTAGCTCAAGGCTACTGCCCTACCCATTGAGCCACAGCCCCACTTCCCATTTTCTAGTGATTAATTGGAGATACAAGTCATGTTCTTTAGTGCCCAGGCTGGCTTTGAACCTCGATCCTCAGATCTCAGCCTCCTGAGTAGCTAGGATTACAGGCTAGAGCTACTATGCCCAGTTCCCTTAGCTTTTTCACTCAGGGCTAGTGTTCTACCACCTGAGCCACAGCTCCACTTCTGGCCTTTTGATGGTTAATTGGAGATAAGAGTCTCAGAAATTTCTAACCAGGCTGGCTTTGAACTGCAATCCTCAGATCTCAGCCTCCTGAGAGGCTTGGATTATAGATGTGAGCCACAGTCGCCCAGCTCCTTTACCCCTTTGACTGGCCACACAGAATTTATGGTGTGACATATCTCCTCTGAATAGCCATCCCCCTTTAATAGACATTGGGTTGTGCCCAATTTTGTTAGAAATGCCAGCTCGGGGCTGTGCCGTGCCCTTACGAGAAGAGGGTCTTCTGTGGCCTCCATGGCAGGGAGGCTGCAGGATATCTTTCCTGCTAAGCCCTGTCCCTTCTCTCTTCAAGGACGAAGTGGACCGGCCTCCCGGGGTGAAGCACGTGTGTTATGTAGGTGTTCTGTGACTGGCTCCCCTGGTGTGGGCGGGTGGGTCCCCATGGCAGAGGTCGTCCGGGTCCCCTGGCCTGCTGTCTCCTGGGGCAGCCTGGCACTCACCAGCCCTAGAATGCTGCAGCAGAGACTCCTGGTTTCCCCGCACCTTGCAATATGACTGTTCATGGAAGGATTTGTTTTTAGACACATTTAACATTCAATTCCCATGGTTTGCAATAAATGAAAAGAATCACAACACATTTCAGGTGACATACAGCCTAAGGAAACCATGGGAGGAGCGAGGGGGAGGAAAAATCCTGTTACAACAGCTCCCTACCAGATGCTCACTAAACCCTACTTATGAGCCAGGTCTTTGGCAGACCCTGGGGTACAGTGGGGGCCCCGACAAGCACATTCTCCTTTGCCCTGGAGCTCACAGGCCAGCAGGCAACTGCGGTTGCGCTGGGCTCTCTGGGGCCAGGGAAGCAGTCCATGGCTCGTCCTCAAGTGTTGGCCTCTCCGCAGCTCAGCTATGGGGATACCATTCAGCTCCTGGGAGCTGTCAGTCACGTGCAGGCAGAGGGGCAGCTGCTGAGGCTGGAGGCTCTGGAGAACTTCATGGAGGTCAGCTTGGCCTTGCCCACCCAGAGGCCCAAGATGAGGAAGAAGGCTCAGAGCCTTGTCATGAGCGAGGTATAGAGAGACTTCATCACATACGATATCACTTCACCCAGTTGGCAGAGCCTCTTCCGGCCTGACTTAGAGGGATCAGAGATGGGGTGACTTGCGAGGATCAGTGGTAGGATTCGCACCCCCACCTGGTCTAGGCTCTGAGAGCTAACGCCTTGGAGAAGACCTTGCAGTTGAAGGGGGAGGGGGAGGGGGTTGAGGGGAAGGAGGGCAAGGGGGGCGGTATGGAGAAGACTCTCCCTACAATGCTCGTTCTCTCTCCAGCACGGCCAGATGGAGGCTTCAGGCAAGCAGTCTCTTCAAGACAGGGCAGAGAACTCAGGTGACGCTCTGGGCCTGGCGAGGCTTCTCAACCCAGCCCCTATTGACAGCTTTTCCTCAGCCCTAAAGTTTAGGGCTGGGGGCTGCCTGGGCCCAGTTCCCAAGCAGATGGAGAGGCCTAAGTCCTTGAGCTGGCGCTCCCTCTATCTGCTCATGGAGGGGCCTAAGCCCTTGAGCTGGCACTCCCTCTATCTGCTCATGACCCTGGCACCTCCTGGAGCCCATGCCTCTCTCTCCACAGTGCGGCTTCAGCCCAGGGAGATGGCACCCCTGGAAGACAGGGTGAGGGACACTGTGTTCCAGGCCATGCAGGAGGTGCTGTGGAGTCGGTAAGCGCCAGCCCACCACAATCCACTTCAAGGTCGCACCCCAGGCTCTCAGCGTCTGCCCAGGCCGTGTGGATTTCACCACACAACTGCTTTTAGCCTTAGTGAGAGTCCGTGCTGGGAGCTCAGAGAGCTGTGCCCAGAGCTGACCAAAACCAGGGCCAGCAGGACTTTGCAAGGTCCCACAGGAAGTCAGGGAGCCACGGCCTCCAGGTCACTCTGGACCGCCCCATCCAGGCTTGTTCCCCTCACAGACCCCAGCTCCACAGCTCAGGGACAGAGTCTGGGCTGAGGGATCTGGATTTGAATCTTGCTTTGTCACTGATTCCATGGCCTGGGGCCCATGTGGTCCCCTCACCCCTTCACTGAGCTGGGTGGAGGAATAAATGTTGGGAAGGAGAAGGAGCTGGTCCCAAGCCCACTGCCAGCCACACACACCTCCCCAGGGCATCCCGGATTCAGGGCCCCCAGTGCTGTGTTTGTCCCCAGCCTTCAGGAACACCCCAGCCTGCTGCTGGGGGAAGAGGGGGTGGAGGGCATTGCCGCTGGCATCGAGGCCGCCCTCTTCCACCTGACGCAAGACACCAGCTGCAGCTACAAGAACAAGTACCGCAGTCTGCTCTTCAATCTGCGCGACCCCAGGAACCCCGTGAGTGGGGGGCGTTGGCTTTTCCCTCTGGGGTGTTGGGGTGGAGGCTAACCCACTCCTCACCCCCTGCAGGAGCTGTTTCTCAAAGTGGCTCGAGGTGACATCACCCCCCAGGCCTTGGTACAGATGAACTCCATCCAGTTGGCACCTCACGAGCTGTCCCGCTGGCGGGACCAGGAGGAGAAAAGGGTGAGCCACAGCGGGAGCTACTTCAGGGGAGGTGGCAGATATGGGGGAGGAGGGAGGGCAGCCTGAGGATGGAAGAGGGAGATGGTGAGGTTGGGGTGTTAGGAAGATTAGTGGGGGCACACTGGCTGAAAAACACAGGAACAAGAAAGCAAATAGGGAAAGAATCAGGCTCCCAGGAAAAAAGGGAAAAAGCAGAAGTGAAAGGCTCTGGGGACAGGGGTGCTGTTTAGAGTGATGCTGAGTTACTGGGGAGCTGGGCTGGGTAAGGGGATGGGAGAAGCCCAGGCGCTCCCCTCCACTTTTTTTTTTTTTTTTTTTTTGCCAGTCCTGGGCTTCGGCTCAGGACCTGAGCACTGTCCTTGGACTTTCTCAAGGCTAGAGCTCTACCACTTGAGCCTCAGCACCACTTCTGGCTTTTTTCTATGTATGTGGTACCAAGGAATCGAACCCGGGTCTTCATGCATGCTAGGCAAGCACTTTAACCACTAGGCCAAACTCCCGGCCTCCCCTCCACTTCTTCTCCCCGTGTAGGGAAGCCCCCTCCCCAGCACCCCTGTTCCCACCCCAGCCCCAGAAACTTAGGAAAGCTTGGTGTGGGCTCTGGGTACCAAAATCCACAGGCTGCCCCTTGGCGGGAATCCAGGAGCGGGGAAGGCGTGGCTGGGGGGGAAGGCGTGGCCGGGGAAGGCGTGGCCGGGGAAGGCGTGGCCGAGGGGAAGGCGTGGCCGGGGAAGGCGTGGTCAGGGGAAAGCTTGCTCAGCCCTGGCTGGTGGCCCAGTGAGAGGAAGACACTAGCTAATCCAGGGGCGGAGACCCCTGCGATACGATGCAAAAAATAAATAATAATAATAGGCGTGACACTTGAAGCTTATGCCTATAATCCTACCTGCATAGCCCAGTCAGGAAAGTCTGTGAGATTCTTATCTCCAATTAATCACAGAAAAAGCCAGAAAGTGGCACTGTGGCTCAAGTGGTAGAGCACTAGAAGCAGTGCCTGCCCAGGCCCAGAGCTCAAGTCCTAGGAACAGAAAAAAAATAACTTCAATGCAGTTTTAACAGTAGAGAGTTAGCCATGTGTGGGCCCTCCTAAGTGTGCAGGTTTCCTGGTAAGAAGCTAACCTACCATGGAAGACAGAATCCTGTGCTTTAGGATTGTTAGAAAAGGAAAGATGGGTCAGGTACAGTGTCACACGTCTCTAATCCAAGCTACTCAGGAGGTAGAAGCAGAAGGAATTTGAAGGCAGTCCCTAACCTGGCTGAGCTCTAACTTTTCAGGGCCTGGAGATCATTGAGCAGCAACAGAAGGAGCCATATAGACTTCCGGCCTCCAAACTGACTCACAAGGGGGAAGTGGAGATCTCCAGGGACCAGGACCAGATTATGACCCTGGAGGATCTGGTGGTGAGTGGGGGACCTGAGCTGGCACTGGGCCAATCCTGTGCCCAGGGGTCCTCGGGCTCCTTAGAAGAGTCACCCAGCAGCCAGGAGTTTGGCCTAGTGGTGGTGTGCTTGCCTAGCATGCATGAAGACCGGGGTTCAGTTCCTCGATACTGCATACATAGAAGAGTCACCCAGCAGCGCCATTTCCTCTTGTTCTTGATAGAAAAGAGACTGTGAGCCTTACCACACAGGATCCAGGTGGGCAGGGGTGATGTGGAGCTACCCGCGTCTGTCCATGCCATCTTGGTGCTAGTCTTGCACCCCCACGCTCTGGCTTAACTCCAAGACACCCACACAGGTGGCACTGAGGCCTGTCACGGTGATCCCAGCCACTGGGACCAGGCCTGTGGCTGTCATCAGTGAGTTTGTGTAGAGACCCATTGAGGCTAGAGGCTATTCTGGAACTTGCCCTGCTCTGGAGGAGGTCCAGGTTCTGGGCCTTCTCTTGTCCCTGGGATGGGTTGTGTCCTCAGGTGCATCCTGTGTCCCCCCCACCCCTTGCAGAGAGCCTGCCTCAGGTGGTGGCTCAGCACCACCTGGCATCTGAACAGACCAGGCTTCTTGGCCTCCCAGCACCAACTGGGACTTTCCCATGGTTCACCTGGGTCATGCTCAGGGGCTGTTCTGGTTTGCTGTGTGTTCAAGACATAGGGTGCAGGGCAGGTCCCCTGGCCCACATTCATGCATGCAGTGAAGATTTATTGAGCACCTACAGGGGCCAAGCACAGGGCAATGCAGTGAGCTTGGAAGCAAAACTCGGCTCTCCATGCCGCCTACCCCTACTGCTCCCCAAACCAAGCCATGTGGGGATGAGCAGGGACAGGTCAGGGGAGATGAGGGGAGGTGGTAGGCAGGGGAAGCGTGTGATAATCTTGGCTCTGTGTGTCCCTTTGACAAACAGTGCCTCATTGAAACCTGGTGCTGACAGACAGGGTAGGTGAACTTGAAGCTGTCAGCACAAGGGCTCAGTGTGTTGCTGGAGCTGAGGGTTGAGCCCAGGCTAGCTCGCTGGCCCTGCCACTGGGTTATTAGTATTTCCTTCAGCAGCACGCATTTGTGTGTGTGCTTAAAGCTCTTCTTATAGGGTTGGAGGTGTGGCTCAGTGGTAGAGTGCCTGTCTAGAAACCACCACATCCTGAGTTCAAACCCGGCTACTGTCAAAAAAGAAAGAGGGTGGGGGGAGGGAAATGGAGACAAAAACATGAGAAAGGGTATCAACGTGTGTGAAGTAATGCACCTTCTATCTGGTGAATATAATGTAACTCCTCTATTAATTACAATAAAAATATATAAAGAAAAAAAAGAGAAACATGACTACAGATTTTTCTGGGTCACAGCTGAAATCGTAGCTACTCAGGCAGCTCAGATTTGAGGCTAACCCAGTAGAAAAGTTCCTGAGACTCTTCATTCCAATTAACCAGTAAAAAGCTGGAAGTAGAGGTGTGGCTAAAGTGGTAAAGTGCCAGCCTTGCACAAAAGAGAGCAAGAGTGCAAGGCCTTGTGTTCAAGCCTCAGTACACACACACACACACACACACACACACACACACACAGAGAGTTCTTCCTGGGTAAGCCATTGTCATTATATTTAATATACATCCTATGAAAAATGAACTAAAGGTAGGGAATGGGAGGGAGAGAATGGAAAATGGAGAAGAGAAGAGGTAACACTGACCAGGAAACATTGGTACTCAATAACCTGACTTACGGAATTATAGCTCCTTTGTACTTAATTACTAATGTACTTGTACATTAATTACTTAATGACACCGTCAACACCTCCTACAACAAATTCTTACTGTGACTCTGGAAACTGAGTATCAGTGAACATCTGGAATCTTAAAATGTCTATTGTCCCTGCATCTGTCTTTGGCTTCTAAGACCTGGACCTAAGACAAGAATGTCCTGGGCGCTGGGCCTAACAGTGAAAACCTAAAAATGACACAGACATCTAACCACAGAGGTGACGCGTGCATGGCTGCCTGTCCCCTCACTGCAGTGCTCTCAGGCAGCAGATGATGGGGCAAACTCCTAAACTCTGGATGAAATGAGGACACAAAGCAGACTATCTGATCCCAGCTGTTACATTGAGATGAAGGAGGATCCCCCCAAATCCATGGTTGGCTATGGTGGGATAAGGGTTTTGTTTCTTAAAAAAAATAATAATAAAATAAGCTGGTGGCTTATGCCTGTAATCCTAGCTACTCAAGAGGCTGAGATCTGAGGATTGTGGTTCAAAGCCAGCTGGGGTAGAAAAGTCTGTGAGCCTCTCATTTTCAGTTAACCAGCAGAAAACTGAAAGTGGAGCGAGCTGTGGCTCTAGGTGGTAGAGCACTATCCTGAGTTCAAGCCCCATGACTGACCAAAACAAAAGAAACAAAAACCTCATTCCTCAATTTTGTATGCAGATTTTCTATACAAGTTCACACTGCATATTGAAAGAATATTATTTAGAAAAAGAAAATAAACCACACCCCTACCCATGGAGGCCCCTGACTTCCCAGCCACCCTCCCATCTCTCCCTCTCTGCTCCTCTGCCTTCCAGGAAGCCCCGGTGTTGGGAGCTGGTGGTCTGCAGACACTGCCCACCCTGTTAGAGGATGACACCTCCAGGCAGCCCTCCAGGGACCCCAGCTGCCACACATGCCCAGGTGAGTGGACGGGGTGCAGCAGGGACACAGGGTGGTGGGTGTGTGACTGAGGCTCCACAGAGGTGGGTGGCAGGGTGGGGTGGCCACGCTTGGCTGGTAGGCTCTGGGCAGCTGCCAGCCTTGTCTGCTCGTTCTGTGTGTGTCCCTGCTCCTTGCAGACCGGGAGTCCTCGACAGAGCAGCCAGCCTGCCTCAGCACCCCTAAGAGCAGGGAGGACACTCTCTCACCCAGATCCCCAAGCTCAAGTCCTGCGTGCTCTCCAGAAGTTCCCAAAGCCAGGGAGATACTTCCCACGGAGCCCCAAAACAGGTGGGCTGCTTGGCACTGGGATGTGGTGTGGGGGGGGGGGGGAGGCAGCAGCGCTGGGGCAGGACATCTTCGCTTCCCGAAAGGCCTTGGTTGAATCTTCCTGCCATGGTGAACCCCTGTGTTCCCATCTGTGCCTTGGAACCAGTCATTCCAGGCCCCTGCTTCCTTCATGCACAGCCTGACCTTGATTCTATCTTTCTAGGCTCCAGACACCTGATGGACCCCCAAAGGCCCCACACAGCCCATCCCCTTGGGAGGGTGCACTTGACATGTACTCTATCAAGCGGTTCCGGGTCAAGGCCCAGCTGGTCTCAGGACACAGCTGTCAGCTTGTCCAGGTGCACCTGCCCTGCCCCCTGGAGACCCTGACACGCTGCACGGTCACTCATTCCCACCGTCATTCCGTTCCTCATACTAAAACAGGTCATTGGTACCCTCTGTGTGTCTGGCCTGAGCGAGGCAGCCAGCCCAGGCCTGCAGAGGACTCACATTCCTTATACCTCTAGCACTAATGAAGGAGAAGTGTTGAGCTCCTCTGGGGCCCAGAGAAAGGTTTTAAGGATGATAATGGAGTGACTGAAGGGTCAGCTGACATGGTGGATAAGGATGGAAAGGTAGTGAGGTTTCTGAGATGCTGTAGACTGGCCAGGACCAACTGCAGGCCGCTGGGGTAATCAGTCACCAGGGCAGCCACTGGTCATGGTCCCTTCCTTCCTGCCCCCAGGCTCTGCCAGAGGTGATCCACTCAGCAGGCTGCCTCCAACCCAATGTTGTCTGGGATCTTCTGGCTAACATCTGCCCCGCTGGGGCCAAGGTAGCTGTCCACTCTCCTTCCCCGTCTCTCCTCAGGCCTCACCCCACCCCACCCCAAGCACCCTCCCTTGCCACCCCTGCTGCAGTCACCTGGCTTGGGAAATCCGTGTCTCATTTCCAATGTGACTGCAGACTCACCTATGACCCTAGACCAGGCCCTTTGCTTCCCGCTCTCAGAAGTGGACTCTGTCTCTCCGTGACTGCAGAACATCTGTGTGCTCAGACTGTGCCCCCGCGGGACTCGGGACGTGGAGAACTGCCGCTTGCTCTACTCTTACCTCAACAACAAGCAGCGCCACGTCCTGGCAGCTGTGGAGCACATGGGGGTGGTCCTGCTTCCCCTGCCTGCCTTCCAGCCCCTGCCCCCAAGACTGCGGCCTCTGGGGGGCCCAGGTGAGCTCCCATGGCCACCCCACCCCCGCTTCCCCCACCAGGGATCAGCCTAGGTGTGGCATCTCAGAAAGGAGCCCCTGACCAGTTCTGTTGGGGGTACATCAGTGAACAAAGTGCCCACTCCATGCCACCCCCAGCTCTGCCCCCTGCACTAAAGAAAGGAGCAAAGACAACAAACTGATACTGTTGCTTCCCATGCTGAGCTACTGGGGCTTCCCAGCCTGGGTTCTGCTTCACTTTTTACCTTTTTGGTGGCTCACTGGAGATCAAGAGTCTCACAGCCTTTCTTGCCTGGGCTGGCTTCAAACCACGGTCCTCACATCTCAGCCTCCTGAGTAACTAAGGTTACAGGGCCCAATGAAGTTGTGTTTTGCTTTGTTTTTCTTTAAGGTTGTAGGGATTGAACCCAGGGCCTCACCCATGCTAAGCACATGCTCTACCACTGAGTTATACTTCCAGGCCTTCCCCTACGTCAACTCTTAGAGTCTAAATAGTCTTCTCTGAATGGTCCCATTAGATAACCCCATTTTACAGATGAGGAGACTGAGGCTAGGAGGTAAGAGGTTTGCTCAGTAATATAGTAGAAAAGCCAGGCTCATACCCTGGTTTTAAAACCCTTCACTAGCCTCACTGTCTTTCTAGTTCCACTTCCCTGAGTCAGAGCTTTGGTGCCTACCACCTTTGACCTGGGCTCAGCAGGAAATGTCAGGGCAGAGCGTGGGGTGCAGAGTGTGGGGTGCTTCTGGAGCTGTGTTGGTCAGATCAGTGTGGCCTTCAGCTGCAGTGTCAGATTTCTCCAGGAGGCGCTCCAGGCAGGCTCCTAGAGAGGACTGGGGAATGCAAAGCCTTTGGCCTTTCTGGGCTGCATATCTTGGGACAATGAGGTAGAGAATAAACATATAGAGCCTCGAGCTCAGACCCTCCATTCCCCCACCTCCAGCCAGATGCTCACCCAAGCCCCATTTTCCCAGATGGGTTCACCTTCCCGCTCCCTTTTCTCAGAATCTAACCCCCAGAGTGCAGCTTTGGGGCTGGGAGGAGGAAGTGAGGAGGTGCCACCTTGCCTTCCTCCAGGCTTGGGTCTCTCCCTCCCCCTTTTCCCAGGTCTGGAAGCTACTCACTCAAGCTTGCTGCTCGCCGTGCTGCTCCCCAAGGAAGGGCTTCCAGAGTCAGCCAAGTCCAGCCTAGTGCCCGGCAAAGTTCGCAAGAAGGTCTCTTTCAACAGCAAAGTGGAGACAAGATGCTACCAGCCAGCAGACAAGAGATGGAGCACACTAAAAGGCGCCTCTCCCCCGGAGGATACCCCAAAGCAGAGCCAGGCCCCAGAAAGCTGGGCTTCCACTTGGCAGAGGCTCCCCAGAGGCAGGGGGAGGCTGTGGGCAGATCCTCAAACCCAGCAGGGTCCTAGGCAAGGGCACCAGCCTCCAGAATGGGGCTCTTGCCCGCCTCAGCATCTCTATTCTGCAGCCCCAGTTGTCCATGGCTTTGGTCATGATGGGCAGATGCACAGCACCTCCTGTCTCCACCAAGATGTGCTCCAGCACCTTGAAGCCTTGGTGATGATGAGTCACCAGCTCCAAGCCTCCCTGTGGCCCCCAGACCCTCCAGCCCATCCCACACCCTCTACAGCATCTGTCCAGCCTCCTGCAGCCCCCGGGGCTCCTGGCTACCTCCACCAGCCTCCAGGCCTAGACCATGGCCCCTCTTTGGGCCCTACAGATGCTAGCTCCCTTCCCTAGAGGAGCCTGACCTTCCTTATCTACCAGAACAGGGGTTTGACCTGTGCTGAACCCCAGAAGGAACTGGGTGGGGGGGACACAGGAGTTATCGCTCCCCACCTGCTGTTTGTTTTCTATTTTGTATTATGTTTGCTGTTGGTTTCTGGTTTAATAAAGAATTTGGCAAAGTTAGGATTGCATTTGCTAGCTAGCCTCATCCCAGCCAGGTGTGATTTAAGGTGCCCTGATCTCAGGGCCTGAGTACTGTCCTTCAGCTTTTTACACAAAGGTGGTGCTTAACACTTGTACCACAGCTCTGCTTTTGCCTTTTGGCTGGTTATTTGGATATAAGGACTTTCCTTCCCTGGCTGGCTTTGAACTATGATCCTCAGATGTCAGTATCCTGAGTACCTAGGGTTACAGGCATGAACTGCCAGAGCCCAGCAGGATGTTTGGATTTTTGTGTACAGATATGAGACCTTGTCAGTTGGTCTGGGGTCCTGAACCATCACCATTTCTTAGGCTACAGCTGTTCCTCATGGTGGCTTCTGGAAGCAGCTGACCAGGATTCTGGAGTGAGAGGAAGAAGAAGCGGTGGTGGGTAGGAAGGCAGGACTGGATTAGGAGGAGAGAGAAATGGACAGAGTCTTTTGGAGGACATAGGCATAGAGAGCCCTAGGGGAGTAAATTACAGTGCTTTGGAAATGTCTCTGTGACCATGATTTCTTTCCCTTTTGATGGATGTCAGCACATTCACTGCATCTGTGTCACACGTGTGTGTGTGTGTGTGTGTGTAACTGCAAGTCCGTGGTGCAGATCTCTGCTAAGGCGGACTCCCTGCTGCATCTCTCCTGCTCCATGGGAAAACGAAGGTTCTAGGACCGGGTTGAGGCATCTCGGGTGGTTGACGCTAGACCTAGGGTAAGACACTGCTACCTTGCGTTGAGCCTGGAAAGAGCTGCTCACCGCAGCCATAATAGTAATGCATTTCAATGTGGTGAACAACCCCCATCCAGGGAACTATTTGCTGAACCCTGACTGAGGAACCCTGGCTAGGGGGAGCAGAATCTCCGCAGGACCCCAGCTTTCCTCCCCAGGGCCTGCACCCCCTGCCTACTTTCTCCAAGTCTACCCTACTGCACAGGGCACCGAGGGGCGTTGGTTAGGGGGAGCCCCTCTTCCCTGCCCCACAAGCTCCGTGGCTGCCCTACCCGCGGTCGACAGCAGAGGGGGCCCTCGGCCTTGGGATGGAGGCCGGGGCCGGCGGGGCCGAGGCTGGCTGGGGGGCGGGGTGAGAGAACTTCCGTCCGAGGGCTCGGAAGCAGGGCGGGCGGGCGGGGGGCGGCGACAGCGGGGTGCTCGGGGGTGCTCGGAGCGGCCCCGACGGCAGACCGGGGAAGGAGCCGGCCGGGCTCGGCGCGAAGACGCCGCGGCCTCGGCGCTCTATGCAAATGACGCAAATTGCTATGCAAACCTGCAGCTCGCCCCAGCCCGCAACTTGGGTGGTTTCCGCACGCGGCCGGGCGGGGGAGGCGGCTTCCGCCCGGGCCGCCGCAGCGCCGCGCCGCGCCGGCCTCCCGTGCGCCGCTGCCTCCGTGCGGCCTTCCTTTCCGAGCTTCAGTGTGGCCCTCCATGAGCTGGGGTGCTCTAACCCCTCGTTCGCGAGGACAGGCCTTGACGTCCGACCCCCAAGACCCCGCAGCTAGCTGCGAGGCGGGGACTGCGCCGCCCGACCTCCCCCCCACCCCCAGGACACCTTTTGGCCTCAGTTCCCAGCCCCTGACCGGTGTCTGCTCACGGCTGGGGCCCAGGAACGCGCTTAGGCATGACGTTGCTAGGGGGCGTGACCGGCGGTTGCTAGGCTCGAGGAGCGTTGCTAAGCAACGCTGGGCGAGGCTCACGTTGCTAGGCCGGAGTTAGAGTCTCCGGCTACCCAAAGGGCTTTCGTGGGGGGCGCCCGGGCCTGCGGGATCTCGCTCTGTGTGTCTGTCTGTCTCTCTGTCTCTGTCTCTGTCTCTCTCCCCCCAGCCCCCCCTCCCCGCCCGTTGCTGGACGCAGTCTTGGGGGGTCCTTCCGGTTCACATCCCCTGCCAATCCCGGCGACAGGGAGCGAGAAACCCCGGGTCTTCGCGCACGTGTCTGCGCGCCTGCTGGTGCGGGGGCTGAGGGGTGTCGTTTTTGGATTTCCTTAGCAACTGCTTCTGTGTCACCTCGTGGCTCCCAATGGTGTAAGCCGTGCATGCAGCATTTGCATGCATCTGCGTGTCATGAGCACAGGGGCGGGGCCTGGACGTGTTGGGCTGCTTGCCCTTTGCACCTGGGTTGTGCCGGGGTGAGTGTGTAGCGCATCAGTGTGCCTCGATGTGGGGTGGGTAGACGCCCCCGGCGGGGACTGCCAGCTCCTGGTCCCCTGTGCCCTGACTGAACCAGTAACTTGAGTCCATCCAGGTGTGCCTGCCAAGGACGCTCTAAACAACCCCCAGTCTTGTGGGAACTCCACTCTGCTCTTCCCTGGCTGTGAGATCTTATTTCTCCTTTCTGTGGCTGTTTCCTTTCTTGTAAATAGATATATGAGTGCCTAACTCACTGGGTTACATGTGGGATGCCCCTTTTACACACGTACTGCTGATCTAGCACGCAAAGGTGATTCCCACTCTGCCTCCTTTAGAGTCAGCTCCTCTCAGAACGTAGCTATAATATAAGGCTAATCCACTTCCTTTGCAGCTCAAGACATGGCAGCTAGACACCAGGAAGAACTATCCAGGCACAAGAAGAGGACTATTAGCTTGCTTTTTTGTGTTTGGAGGCTGGAGGCCAGGTTGGTGCAGCATGGACCCTGACCATCCCCCTTCCCTTGTCTTTCTCATAGAATCCAGTTTCCAGAACCTTTGCATTCCTATTCCAAAGGGTGTTGGAGCCTGAGGTGGCTACAGCCCGGGGCAGCTGCAGCTTGAAGATAGAGCTGAGGAGGTGATGGCTGAGAAGGTGCCCTATAGGACTGCGTGTCTGGGTTTGATCAGGGCCATGGTAAAGGCAGAGAACAGAGATTTCGTCTGGAGAGTTGCATGTTGCAGCCTTTACCAGAGAGAACCGGGGAACCCCCCAGCTACCTCTTTGCCCTTTCTGGGTCTCAATTTCTCCATTTGTGGATAATTGCAAGTCTTCTGCTACAATATAGTTTTGTTGTTTCTGAGTGGAGGGTGCAAAGCTCCCTCTTGATGGAGGCCGTGAGCTCTCTGTTCTCAGGGCTATACAATAAGTATGGATGGGATGAAGCAGCAGAACTTCCTCAAAATTCTGTGCCCCCCCCTCTGTCTGGGAACTGGGTGCTGTTCCTTAGACATTTTTGCTCAAGACTAGTTAGTACTCTTCCACTTGAGCCACAGATCTACTGCTGGCCTTTTTATGGTTAACTGAAGAGGCTCACAGACTTTCCTGCCTGGACTGGCTTTGAACCTTGATCCTCAGAGCCCATCCTCCTGAGCAGCTAGGAGTACAGGCATGAGCCAATGGTTTCTAGATCCTTTTGGAAATTTTTATTCTTCTTTAGACTCCAGCTTCTACAGAGAGCTTCCTCAAACACTCAAGAAGTCTTCCAGTTCTAGTAAAAGCTCTTTCTTTCCTCCTTTCTTCTGGTGCCCATGCTACCTTTAACAGCCACGAGGGCTAGGCTCACAGGAAAAGCAGAAGAGGTCTCTGTGTTGGTGTTAGCTCAGATAATTAAGTGGAATTGGTTCCTGTCCTGGGCAGAGGTTGTTAGTGATAGAGATGGATGTAGGATCTGGATTCTGATTGGTCCTTTGGCGTCTGGGAGGAGGCAGGGCTGCATAAGGGCCATACCTTGCAGGTGGCATTCTGACTAGTGTATGTAAGACTGGTGTCTGTTGGCAGTAGGCCAGCCCCTTCCCTGTAGCCACCTGTGCGCCACAGGTGAGGGTTCTAGGGACAGGCTAAGAGCCTGACAGTGCCCGGCTGGCCCGCCTGTGTCCCACTCTGGGGGCCAATTAAGTCTCTATCCCTAGCCGCGCCGATTAACAGCTAATAAGGCAGCAAACACCTGCAGCTATGGAGGCGAATTAAGAGCAACAGTCGGCATAATACACAACCCGATAAGTGAGCAATTAACAACCGGAGAAAGATTAATAGAAGCAATTATGTCCTACTCGGAGCTCTGTAAATACGACTATCAAGCGCTGGGGGATTCAGTCCAGTTTCACCTGGCCCCACCCCAGGGCACAGTCTCTGCTGGCAGTGGAATCAGGGGAGCCAGATCATGGAGCTTGGCCCACAGAGCCATGTGTGCACGGGGCATGCACAGATACATGAATGTCCACCCAGGTCCACCCATGTTTGCATACGACGCAGTTACGTAGATACAAATCCATCACTGTGTCTGTCACATTCACACAGCTGGGCACACACAGACCTTCCTAGAAGTTCATCCAGACACACACAGGAAAATACCCACAGAATCACCATGGGAAAGAGACCCTATCTCTTACACTGAACTAGAGCTAGACGCACAGTGATGCAGACATGTAAATATAGCTTCAGAATCTGCTCCGGGGCCACCTACACATAGGATATTTGTCCTCTGATGCTCATGAGGTAAAAGGGGCTTCCTTAGTGGGGGTGGGCCACTGGACAGACAACTGGAGTGTGGATGGAAAGAGACACAGAATGCACGGGAACACGTGTACATGCATATCTGCATGCATGCATCTCTCTCTCTCTCCTCCCCCCACATTGCCAGTCTTGGGGCTTGAACTCAGGCACGGTCCTTGAGCATTCTCAAGGCTAGAGCTCTACCACTTGAGCCATAGCACCACTTCTGGCGCGGAGGAATCAAACCCAGGGCTTCATGTATGCTAGGCAAGCACTCTACCACTAGGCCAAACTCTTAGTCCTTGCATGTGACTCTTAAGCGTGTGTATCCTTGCAAGAATTTATGATAGCAGTTTGGGGGTGTGTTCCAGGGTAGAAAGAGCCATGTGCTGTGCACATATGAGTCATATGAGTATATGTGTACAGGTGCTTGTGTCTGGTGGATCTGTGACTACACATGCATGTGTTGGGCTCACGTGTGGCTGTACAGTGCCCAAGTGTGGGTCATTGTGAAGTTATTCGTCATTGTGGCGTTCCCTGTGTCCTGTCTCTGAACTGAGGTAATGTGGGGACATTTCCTTGGAGAATCTGAAACCAGAGTCATCTCCAGGAAAGGGGGCAGTGGCAGGGCCAGAGGCAGGGAGGTACTGGGGCTCCTCAGCTGACATGCTGCTCTCTGACAACTTCCAGCCTCTCTTACCAAGTGGACTTGAATCTTGATTCTCCTGACTGACAGCAGAGCCAGCTGCTCAGAGCGCAACCCCGGACTCCCCTGGAAAACTCCAGACCCAGAGATGGAGGCAGAGGATGGTGAAACGGAGACCAGCCTAGGCTCCTGACTGAGACTCTCAAAAAGAAAGAAATGACCCTCCTCCCAACATACAAGCCCTCAGTTTGGGTCATGTTACTGCCATATCAAGACCTCAGACCACATGGATACAGGCTTGTCAATTCATGGACATAGAAGGTCATATACACAAGCATGGCCACACCAGGAAAGAGCCACACACAGTCCAGCCAGGCGCATCCACCCCCACCTGCCCTCACCCTGAGATAAGGAAGCGGCAGGCCGAAGACCCAGAAGGCTATCCTTCAACAGGTGCTCTCCACTTCCCCCCAATACCAGCCTGGCCAGATGGCAGAGGCTGGCAGCCCAAGAGAGCTCTCTATCACAGCTGACCTGCTGGCTGACAGGCATTGGAATGAGACCTGGCTCTGCTGCAGGGAATGAGGTATAAATAAAGAGTTAACGAGATTCACCAACTCTCCTGCTGCCCTGCCCCAGACCATGGTGGGGTGTGTCCCAGGGCCCTGCACTGCTGGACAACAAGGAGATTCTGCTCAGGGGACACATGGAGATGCAATCCAGGTACAGAAGGACCCCGAAAGCCGGGTACGCATTTATGGTTCACGCCTGTAATTCTAGTTACTCGAGAATCTGAGATCTGAGGATTGTGGTTCAGAGGCAGCCTAGGTAGGAAAGGCCATGAGACCCTTATGTCCAATTAATCACAGAGAAAGCTGGAAGTGGCGCTGTGACTTGAGTGGTGGAGTACCAGCCTTGAGTAAAAGGAGCCCAGGGACAGCGCCCAGGCCCAGTTCAAGACCCAGGACTGGCAAGAAAAGAAAAAGAAAGAAAGAAAGAAAGAAAGAAAGAAAGAAAGAAAGAAAGAAAGAGAGAGAGAGAAAGGAAAGAAGGAAGGAAGGAAGGAAGGAAGGAAGGAAGGAAGGAAGAAAATAGAAAACAGAGATGGTCAAGGGAAGCAGAGCTGAGGATCCCAGTCAAAACATCTGCTGTCGGATGATCCTACTCATTTCTCCTTTTTATTTATTTAATCTTGTTTTCCATTCATTTGTTCAGGCATTCATTCATTCACCATTAAAGCCATTGAACATACTGTTGCATTGAGTCAGTGACCTGGCTGTCTTCCTGTGTCTTGGCTCTGGTCTCGGAGAGAGAGTTGGGGATGTTCCCAGATCCTACTTCTTCCTCAGTTTCTCAAAATAAAAGAGAAAGTGCTTCTCCTGAAGCTGGTCATAGAAGAAAGGACAGGTCCACATGATAGATAATCATAGCAAACTCCATTGTTCCCTGGCCTGTTATTAGTGCTTCCTGCGGGCTCATAACTGTGCCACATAAACCTCACTCAGAACACAGGGAGCTTAACTGATTGGCCCAAGGTCACACAGCTTGCCACCCAATGTTTTAAGAGTCTAGGCCAAGAATACCAAAGAAGCCTCCTAACCCCTTTCTCTCCCCTGCTTATCCTCCTTCTCTCTCTACCCCAGCCTCAGGGGCCTTGTGTACATGCCTGTGGGAACCCCAACACCCCAGGCCCTGCTTGTCCACAGCCCTGCAGAGGGCTGCCCTTTGAGGTGGGAAAGGCTCTGGCCTAGGACTGCTCATGGTCCTGGGTTATTGGTCTAGAATGGGGCTGTAGGCCTGCACACCTTCAAATTCATCATCTTTTGCAGACAGAGGCCAAATTGGGGTCCTCTAAATTAGTGGGGACTTCAAGCAAGGAGTTGTACATAGTCTGGTCATTAGTGTCAGGCCCCGTCATTGACCAGAGAACTCATACTGGAGCGAGAGAGCAGAGGAGGCAGAGTTCTGTGCCAAGCTACACCCTTCTCGCCCATGGGAATACTCTGGGTGCAGGGGTTCTCAAGGATGACTTGATTTTTACCCTTGCCTCCCTCGACTCCACTCTCATAGCCATCCCCACTCCTTCTGCCCTAGGAGTTAGGGGGGAATTGGGCCTTTCTGGGGCGACCCTCTGTACCAATAGTACCCAGCTCCCTGCCTCTGCTTCTGGGACCCCAGGATTCCCCTCCAGTCCCCAGAGGCTTTTTCACACAATTACCCAGGCCAGGAATTTCGATCTCTTGTGCCAGCCAGGCCCTTGTTATGCAAATGTAGGCAAATGAGATGCAAACAGAACAGTCCCAGATTAACAGAGAAATCCCCAGCAGCTGGAGGAGTCACCATAAAGTCAGCCTGCTCCAGGTTCCCGGGTCCCCCTCTCTCAGGCACTGTCCACCTGGGCTTGGCCGGGCCACCTATCTTTCCACTCCTTCAGAAGCTACTGGGCCATAAAGAGGGTCTGGATAGACCACTGGCCTTCCAACCTAAGATCACACCCCTCTCCCCACTTTTAGGAGACTAAGGCTGCGGTGGAGGTTAGAGGTGGTGCTTTCTTTCTGTTTTTCCCTTGTGCAAGAGGGGATTCTGTGTGCATGTGTGTGTGTGTGTGCCTGTACACACACATGTGCATGCACACATACATGCACACGGAGGTGGAGAGCAGCTCCAAGGATGTCCACACTAAATACAACCATCAGACACAATCACACAGTCTCACACACACCATCCTATGAATCGGGACCCCTCCCCTCCCAACACATAAACGGAAACCATAGACATCAACAGGCTGCAGTACTGTGGGTCGCAGCCCTGTCCCCACCCAAAGGCCCTGGTCTGTGTGAAGGACATCAAAGGGAGCCTACGATCCTCCCCTTGGTCTGATGGTGGAGCAGAGGCTCAGCATGTGTGCACTGTCCACCAGAGCCCCTGGGGGGTCTGGCTGGGGTGTGCACTCTTGGGCATGCCTGTGGGAGCCTGGCCCAACCAGTCCAGGCCCAACTTCTAAAAATAAGAGCCGAAAATCAAAGCCTCCGGTTGGTTGTGCGGGAGCCTGTTGCCGTGGCAACCCCTTCTCAGAGGCCTCCCTCCTGGCTGGGCTGCCCCATTTGGCTGCAGGTCCCTGTGCCAGTGCCCTGTGCTGGCCTCTGCCAGCCAGCCCTCTGTCCTGTTTTCCTCGGGGGAGGGAGGAGCTGGCATGGGGCAGGGGGCAGCGCAAGTGGGAAGACCTGGGGGTCCAGGCAGAGCACAGTGGCCTGTGTGTCAGAGCCTGCGTGCTGGAGGCTGCGGGGCTGTGCGGTGTGTGACTGTGTGGGATGGCCTCTGCCGGGCTGTGTCCCCGGGGCCTATCAATGCCCGGGTCTTGTCTCTCTGAGTTCCCGTGAGTGACTGCGCTTCGCTCCATCTATGCATCTGTGTCTGGGTGTGACTGTGTGGGTCTTACTAGCCATGGCCTTTCTGGGTACACCCTTCACCTCCCTTTGCCTTAACCCCACCCAGGTCCCCCTTTTCAGGACTGCAGTACAGAGGGGGAAAGATGTGCAGAGGTGGGGGGAGGGACTGGGGCTGAGCCAGAAGGCAGAGTGTAGTGATGGGGTCAACAGGTCCTGCTGCCAAATACCCAGCAAACCCCATCTGCCCATGAGGGGAGGGGCGGAGGAGGGGGCTCTCCTGAAACCATGCAGTCTAAACTGGAGTGTGCACACACATCTGCGGGAGCTACAGTCACGTCAGTGCAGAGGCTCCCCTCCCCCACCCACCTCCCCTCTCCAATTAATCACCAAGTCCTGTCAAATCTGCTCATAATCGCTGCTCCAGCCTGCCCCGCCTCTCTTCCTTCCTGCCACCTCGGCCAAGACCAAGTCAACCCCTCTCGCCCAGGCCAAGCCACAGGCCAGCCTCTTTCATGGCTCCCTGATGGTGTCTGGGTCCCAAACTTGCCTCACCCTGTCTCCCACACCTCTAGTTCTGTAACCCTAAAGATCTTGTTAAATCCCATCTTGGATCCTGTCTTCCCACCCTCTTCCCCCGCCCCCCCCCCAACCCATCAATATTTGATGTTTATCCTGGGGTAAAGCAAAGCTCCTTAGCTGGTGCTCATAGACCCTTTCCTGGTCTTCTCATCCTTCTCTCTCCCTCCCTCTCCCACCCTCTCCTCCCTCTCCCTCCCTCTGTCTCTCTGTCTCTGTCTGTCTCTGCCTCTCTCTCTCTCTCTCTCTCTCTCTCTCTCTCTCTCTCTCTCTGCCCACCCATGTGGTACTACAGAACTAGTTAGGATCTCTCTTGTTTCTGTGCCTTTGCACATGACTTACATGGCTTTTGTTTTAGTTATTGTTTGTTCAAGTCCCAGTACTGAGACTTGAACTCAGGGCCCCTCACTCTCATTTGGCTATTTTACTCAAGGCTGGCAGTCTATCCCTTAAGCTATGCTTCCACTACTTTTGGCTTTTTGGTGGTTAGTTGGAAAGAAGAGTGTCTTGGACTTTGCTGCCTGAGCTGGTTTCCAACCTGGTCTTTGGGTCTCAGCCTCTGGGGTAGCTGGAATTAATTATAGACATGAGCCATCAGAGAGGCCTCAGGCCTCACCTCTGATAGGAAGCCTTCCAGGACTGCTGTATGCATAAACTGGGTTAGGAACTTTTGTGTTCTTCTGATAACTTAGCTGCCCTCTCCTGACCACATACACATTTCATGTATTTCCAATGTTTTTTTTCTTGAAATTTTGTACATTTGGAAGAGACAGAAAAGTATAAATTAAAAAAAAACACTCATAATCCTCTCGGATTAACTCAGTTTATTTCCTTCCAGACTATCTTTACATGAATTGATGTGATATTTTTATAAAATTGAGATCATCCATGTATGGTTTTGTTCCCTGCCTTGTTTCAGTTTTTATATCATGAGCATTTCCCCAGGTTATTAAAAATTCTTCAAGAACATGACTTTTAATGTTTGCATAATATTCTTATATTTGGATGTATTATAATTTATTTAACCGACCCTCTGATGCTAAACATTCATGTTGATTGTGATTTTTTTTCACAGTTACAAATAACAGCAATAAGTGTCTTCGTGCATGTTTTTTTTTTTAAACATCTTTAGTTATTTCTTAGATTGACTTCCTAAAAGTAGATTCATGGAACCAGAGACTGTTTGAAAAACTGTTAACACTGGCACCCCAATGACCTTCTAGAAAAGTCCTTCTAATTTACCCTTCCATCAGCAGAGTCTGAGAGTGGCCCAGATTTCAGTCCTCAGGAACACTGGTGCTGTCTTAAAAAACAAAAAAACAAACAAAAAGATGAGGCAAAACAAAAATCTATATTAATTTCAATAGCTGAAATCCGGTATTGTCTTGTTTTAATTTGCATTTCTTTGACGACTGGTGAGGATAAACCTTTTGTGCTCCTGTTTTTATATCAGGCATGGATCGTACCCATGTATAATTATATTTGTGCATGCTGCCTGCCCCTGCTTCACCCACCTCAGCTCTTGAGGGCAGGAGTTGGAAGAGAACAAACAACTGCTAAAGCACTGGGTGGGTTGAGATGGAGACTAACTTCAAGCTGAGCTTTGATGTGGCTAGGACCTGAGTTAAGCTGGCACTGGTGGCTCACACCATCAATCTGAGGATTGTATCTAGAAGCCAGATACAGTAGCAAAGTCCTTCTTCTTCTTCTTCTTCTTCTTCTTCTTCTTCTTCTTCTTCTTCTTCTTCTTCTTCTCCTCCTCCTCCTCCTCCTCCTCCTCCTCCTCCTCCTACTCCTCCTTCTTCTTCTTCTTTTTCTTCTTGTTCTTTGCCAATCTTGGGGTTTGAACTCTAGGTTGGGTGTCATCCCTGAGCTCCTTTCTGCTCCAGGTTAGTGCTCTACCACAGCATCACTTCTGGCTTTTCCTGTGATTAATTGGAGATAAGAGTCTCAAGGACTTTTTCTGCCTGGGTTGGCTTTGAACTGAGATCCTCAGATCTCAGTCTCCAGAGTAATTAGGATTACAGGTGTGAGCCATGGGTGCCAACATTCCTGAGACTCTTTTATCCATTAACTACTCCACAAAAAACCAGAAGTGGTGCTGTGGATCAAAGTGGCAGAGCACTAGCCTTGAGCAAAAGAAGCTTAGGGCCAGCTCCCAAGCTCTTAGTTCAAGTCCTGGGACCAGCATGCGCACGTGCGTGCGCACGCGCGCGCACACACACACACACACACACACACACACCTGAGTTAGCTTAGCTTTGAGACTTGAACCACCTAACCTTTTGGCCTTGGTTTCCTTCTAGGTTAAGAGGGTTTTGATGAGGCCTGGGCCAAGGAAGGGTGTGGAAGAGGTGGGTTAAGGGCCAAGAGGGATGGTGATTGGTGGAGGCTGGGATGCTGATTTCTAATTATGCCCAGAGTCTTGGCCTTGCCTGGGGGAGAAGGAAAGTATGGGCATGGCCAGTTCAGCCCGCCCAGGGGCAGGATGGTGCTCACAAGCCTTTGGAGCAGACATGGGTGGGAACATGGAAGGCTTGTAGACAAGAATGGGAAGGGTCGGGGCCGGGAGTTTGGCCTAGTGGTAGAGTGCTTGCCTAGCATGTATGAAGACCTGGGTTCAATTCCTCGGTACCACATGCATAGAAAAAGCTAGAAGCTGTGCTGTGGCTCAAGTGGTAGAGCTCTTGCCTTGAGAAAATCCCAGGGACAGTGCTCAGGCCCTGAGTTTAAGCCCCAGGACTAGAAAAAAAAAACCCTCAAAATAATTAAAAAAAAAAAAGAATGGAAAGGGTCATGGCACCCAACTGGCATGCGTTGAGGTCTAGCGACGACAGGAGCTGTGTCTTCATGTGAGTCCAAGAGCAGTTCTGTCACCATCTGTGAGCTTTGTGTGCTGCGGGCTGCTTACCATGCCTTTGGCTAGCATGGCTTGTTCACCAGGATTGATGCCCATGGAACAGAAAGGGAGAGTGGCTCTGCTTGGGTGGCACAACACCTCTTCCAGAGCTGGCCCATCACCGCAGGGAGTGTCTTGGAGACAAACCTCTCCCAGGGGTGCCTCACCCATTTTGTCTCAGGACATGTTCCAACCCAGACATGCACAATTTCTCCCTACATTACCAGCCTAATGATACTGTCGTGTGGAGTCAGGGAATGAGGAGGGATTGGCTTTTTCTCAGTAATTAATGTGAGTGATGGGCCTGGAGATAGAAAAGCAAGCACCCCCTCCCATCCCAAGTGAGAGGCAGCCCTCAGGAGAGTGAGCTTGGCTGTCCCCTGCCTCTGGGAAGTTGAGGTCTCCTCCTTGGATGGGGTAGGCCCCCTGCCCTTCCTTTTCATAAAATCTCAGGAGATCACTAAGCACCCATGGTCAGGAAATTCCTTTCTGAGCCTTCCCACCACCCTTCATGCTGCAGGTCAGCCTGCCTGGCCACTAAGTCTCAAGAGAGCTGCCATTACTTTTAGGGCATCCTTAGCTAATGAGAATGTTTTCTTTATGGCATTTATTGAAGGCCACATGCGTGAACACATCTGAATGGGGTGGCACTGGTGGAGGTGGCTATTTCCAGCTTGGTGAGGGCTCAGTAAAAATCATGGACTGTCTGTGGGCAGGTTTGGTTCTGATGAAAGCCTATCTGGCTTTCCTTTCTAAAAGAAGCATTCAAGAATACTGCTGTGCCTCAGTATCCCCTCTGTCACCAATAAAGTGTATTTAGTCCATCCCGTTATCTTCTTGGGTGGAGATGGGAGTAAGTCAGTCCACCACCCCCTCTCCCCCTCCCCGCATAGCAGCTCCTAGGCCACATACAGCTCCAGAGATCCCAGCCCCCCTCCCCGACCCCTGAAGATTTACAGACAGCTCTTCAGGGCAGGAAGAGACAATGTGGGGCCAGAGAATGCATTTGGTGGCCAGCAAAGGGTGCTGGAAGAGCAAGCTGGGTGTAGGGATTTACAGATTTAAAAAATGGCCTCTTTTCTTCTCTGTAAGGGGCTGAGAATTTGGCCAGTGCTTGCCTAGTATGCACAGAGACCTGGGTTCAATTCCTTGGTACCACATGCTTAGAAAAGCTGGAAGTGGTGCTGTGGCTCAAGTGGTAGAGCGCTAACCTTGAGGAAAGCCCAAGGACAGTGCTCAGGCCCTGAGTTCAAGCCCCAGGACTGGTGAAAAAAGAAAAAGAATAAAAGAAAAAGAAAATGGTGCCTGGTTCTAGCATCTACAGAGGAGGTGAGAGGAGGGAGGGCGAGGGTCCACAGGAGCCTCACAGTGGAGGCTGGTGATGCCAGAGGAAGCAACTTGAACTTCATCCTGACAGCACCAGGGGGTCATTGAAATCCAGGCAAAGGAGATGTGTGGTTGGATCTGTCCTTAGGGTCACTGCCTGGGGGAAACCATTGTGCAGATATGATGGGTGGCAAGATTAGCAGCCCCTGCTAGGGTCTCTGGGGTTCCTGAGATGTTAAAAGAGGAAACCAGAGGATACCCCACAGGCAGGGTGAAGGTGAGTTGGGTGGTTGCTGGAGATCCAAGATCTGGAGTTGAACATGAGACTCAACCATCTCTTGTCTCCCTCTGAACCCTCCATGGCTTCCAAGCCTCTAGGGGACAGTTTGTTTGCCTTTCCTGATGACAGCTCCAGTACAGACTTAATTCCCTTTCCATCCTGCGCTCTAGGTTAACATGGTTTCTCCCTTACCCTTGAGCTCATTCTAGGATTCAGGGTTCTGTGACATCACCTAGGATCCCATGGGCTTTCCCCCTCCCCTCCTCCTCCATGAAGCCAGCCTTGGATGCTCAGCTTCCTCCCCCCTCCCCCACTTCACCTTCCCTCCCTTTCCTTCTCCTCACTCAGAATAGGACTGGGCAGACAAAATAAGCATCAACAGTTGCCTAAAGATCCTCAAAGAAGCATTGCAGGCTGTGGCCCAGGCCAGGCCAGAAAGCATCCTCCAGGGGCCCTGGCGGGACCGGGCCTGGGTGAGCAGTCTTATCACAACGATCTTTCCTCCAACAGAGCGGTCCTTATTGCTCCAAATTAGGCACCAATTTGCCCATGTAATTGTTTGCTAATTGGTATGAAATCCTAGTGTAATTAGTTGGGCCCCTTATCTGGGAGCCTGGGGAGCCAGAGGCAGTGGGGAACCCTTTGGAGCAGGGAGGGTCTAAGAGGGCTGGGGACAAGGGTTTGGGAGAGGCATTCTTCATCAGGAAAGGGTCAGAGAGTAACAGAAATGGCAGGATCTCACAGGTAAGGGGGCCACTGGAAAGACCAATGCTTCTCACCCATCTCACAGGTGGAGAAACTGAGGACACAGGACCTTTCCAGGAGAAGATGAAGAATTGGGGTGGACATTCCCGGTCACCAGTCTCCTGTGACTATAGCTCTGGATGGAGTTGGCATAGCCCGTGGCCTTGTGGTATGTGTCTTAAGAAAGGAGGTAGGGGGAATGGGCGTGGTGGGCCACCCACCTTCTCAGCACGAGGCAGAGGCCTGGCCTAGGTGTCACAGGAGCAGTGGAGACAAATAAGAGGCTCAGAGAAAGCCAAGCTTTTCTTCTTCCACCAACAGGTGGAACACCCTCCCCAGCCCCCAGACTTCCTGCTGCTTCTTATCACTCTAGAAAGGACCTGGAGAAGGTTCTAGAACTGACTCCTCCCAGCTTGGGAGAGCTGCTTGTTAAAGTTTTAGGAGTTGTGCCAGCCAGCTGGTCATCCTGGGAGGATTTACACCATGAGAATTGGCAGATGGTACAGGCCAAGGCTATACTTCTCCAGCCCTGGGCCAGTTAGCTACCCAGGTGCTGGTGTCATTATTGACCCAGCCATCTGACTGTGATAGTGTCTCCCCAGAGGTTCCGGTTATGCCAGAGCTGGAAGGTCATGCTTCAATGTCCCTTCGAAGCCCCAAGGGAAGCCAGCCTGGAGGCCCCTTGGGAAGTCTGTGGCCCAGGCCTTCTGATGCTCAGATCAGGCTCCTCTTGGTCCTCAGCTTCCATAGCATCTGTCATGGAGGCTGTGGGGTGAAGTGAGGATTCAGCTTCAAGCTTGAGGAAGGAGGAACTGCTTTCATTGACAGGATGGGGGGGCAGTGGGAGCCCAGGAGACCACAGAGGGTCACCTAGGAAGGAGCTCCTGCCAATAACCTAGCCTGTTTTTCTGCCTCTTTCTCAGGTAGCCAGGTAGGATGGGCGGCTGGTGCAAAGGACAGTTCTGGAGCTGTCATTTTCATCTTATGATCCCCACCTTTTAACCCCATCCGTAGCTGCCAATCTCTCCACCATCAACTCTTAGGACTGCAATTTTCTTCTGCATCAGTGCTGAGGCTTTAATCCCTATCTTTACCCAAAACATTCCTGTGTCCTGGTCACTGTCTTTGGATGTCCTGAAGGCACCTCAATGCAGCAAGTCCAAAATAGAAATGATCGACTTCCCACACGTCTTTCCCCATCTGAGTAAATGGCACGCTCCCCCACAGGGCCTTTGCACTTGCAATTCCCCGTTTGGATAGCTCTTCCTCTAAACACCCATCATCTCCCTCAGGTGTCTGCTCAGATGTCACCTCAGAGACATCTTCCTTGACTACCTTCTCTAAAACTGCTCCCACCCTCCTCCTCCCCCACCTCTTCCTCCCCCTTCCTTCTCTCCTGGCCCCTTACTCAATATGGACTTCCATCACTATCATTATTAACAGAGACAGAAACTTCCCATCTTTTCAGCACAGCAGTCTCGGGGATCTAGTCATTTCTTGGGGTTAGGACTGAATCTGTTTGACTCACCAGTGCTGGACACTTCCTGTCTCCGTGATTGTTAAATGAATGCGTCTACCTGTAGCCAGTGCCCTTCTCAAATTCACTTCCCATCTGCCTAGGTTCTTCCTTCCTCTTCCATCCTTTCTTCTCCTCCTTCCTCCTCCTCTTCCTTCTTCTGCTTCTGCTTCCTGTCTTTGCCTCTGTCTCTCTCCTCTTTCATCATCAGCACTACAGCTTTGTCACTAAAGGTTGGCACTTGACCACTTGAGCCACAACTCTATTTCTAGCTTTTGGATGGTTAGTTGGATATACAAATCTCATGGACTTTTCTGCCTGGGCTGGCTTTGAACTGTGACCCTTAGATCTCAGCCTCCTGAGAAGCTAGAATTACAGGTGTGAGCCACTCCATCCCTGACTCCAGTTATTTCTTAAACAAACATGACTCTGATTCTTTGCTATCCAAAACCATGCAGAGATCGTCTTTTCTTTCAGGAAAGATCCTTCCTCCAGTTTTGTTTACGAAGCCCTCAGTAATGTGTTTCCAGTCTAACCTCCCACTTCATGCAGCTTCCCCCACACACACTACCCTGCCACATGCATGCACATATGTGTACACATGCACACACATGAGTCTGTGGCTGTTTGTCTGGACTCTCACTTCTCAGCGGTTCCTCTGTTCAGTCAGTCAGCATCATTGGCACAGGTGCTGTGTGCCAGGCTCTTGTGTGGAAAGGTCCTGGGAGAAGTTGACCCTCTCCCGTCTCAGAACACTGTGTGTCTGGCAGAACAGGAGGCCCTGAAACAGTCATTCCATAACTAGGTCCTCCTTACTGATCCCGGAATCCTGACATCACCTCCCTGCCTGTCCCCAGACAGGACTCCAGGGACCCCGTGAAGAGGCAGCCCCGGGTCCTTGCCGTGGGATGGCCCCTGGTAGAAAAGAATGGCTTTGGGTCTACCCCGTCCCTCAATCTTTGTTCCAACACTCGGATGGTGGGAAGTGGAGTGAGCCCCCTCTGGGTTCCCAGGGCATGACCAGGCCGAGGGCTCATCAGGTGACTCACGGCTGCTCTGGAGCTTCTGAGTCTTGGCCCTCTTCATTCCGAGGATCTAGATCTGAGAACAAGTGGTGCTCAAACGACCATGAGGTAGACACAGGACTTGCCAGAATGTGTTGGGTCTCAGGGGTCTTTGGGAATGCTTTCTGATGGACTTAGGACTTCAACACGTAAGCGTGCCTGTGCTGGCTCCACAGCTGGCCATCCTGCCTGCACTCTCACTGGAGTCTCCACCACAGCTACAGACTGTGAGGATCTATCTCACAGTGGGAAGGCCCATTGCCCAAGACAGATGAGTTGCCCTAAGCTCCCAGCACAGCAAACAGTCAACCAATGCTACTTGCCCTCCCTGGTCACGGCCCATCCTCTCCGGCCATTGCCTCCCCAGAGCCATCAAGCACCCACGGGTGGGTGCTCTGACTGCTGCAGGGAGGGGTGTGCATGCCCAGGGGGATGGCGCCTCCTCTGTGAGGAGAGGGGCATGCAGAGCCCTCCCCGTGCCCAGAGGGCACACAGTTGCTCACCTGCACTGTGATTGCACACTCACGACCACACACACAGAGATGCACTTGCAAAGATTCATAATGACAGCCAAGTATACAGCGCACTGATATGCTTGCAGACACACACAGCGGCTGGAACACAAATACATGAAGACACGACTTGCCCATCTCGTCTGTAGGCTCATTCCTAAATAAAACCATGGAGGGGCTGTGCAAAGGCTCCCACAGGGCCTCACAGAGGCCAGCACAGAACACACGTCACACTCCCAGGCGTGATGTGCAGACACACCAGCAACGCACACACAACAGCACAATGCGGTTGCACTTGGGGCCTCAGCTGCCTTTGAAATTCAAATCTGAGCTCCCTTCCTCCACTCGGTGGCCCTGCAGCCTGGGCATCCGCTGGCTCTGAGCTCCTTGTGCCCCTGTACTCCCCTAGCAAGCGGAAATTGGAATTCATTCCAGGGGAGACATGGCCAGGCGCGGAGCACAGAGGGCCGTCCTGGCCAGTAGGGGCCCTTTGTGAGTGGGAGCCATGTGGAGCCCTAGGCCAGGAATGCATCTGGGTGTCCTCTCCACCATGTGACCTTGGCCTGATCCTGTGCCAGAAGTCTTGGGGATCCCACAGAAGAGGACTGAATGCAGGGAAGGCAGGCACAGAGCTGGCTATGCCAACTGGCAAAGTGGGCCATGGTCAAGTTTTCAGCCTACCAATGACAAGGCTGCCCAGAAGGCTACACAGCACAGGTCCTCGCTTGCAGTCCACACCATGGGCTCACCTAGGCCACAACCACCATAGACACTGCCAGTGATATCAATTGCAGACCCCAGTAGAGGCCCAGAACCTGCTGGTATCCTAGAGCTCCTATAGCAAAGGCAGGCAGAGACACACACCAAACACCAACACACACACACACACACACACACACGCACACACAAACACCACACCACACCATATCCTAGCCTACAAAACCAACACAAAAATGCCTATATCTTCCCTCTGTGCACACACATGTGTACACACACACACACACACACACACACACACACACACACACAGCACAAGGAAGTATCATACTTTGACAGCACACAAACTCCAAGGACACAAAAATCCAGGTCTGTCAACCCCCATTTTCCCTGAAGCTGAGTAGATGTGAGGATCATACATGCACATACACAGAAAAAGTAATGCACACGCGCGCGTGCACACACACATACACACACACACACAGAGCAGATCCCAGAGCCAAGACCAGCCTCTTGACGTACAAGGCCTAGGCAAAGCTACCGAGGCACACCATATACACACACAGACTCTTCCCCCTACACATTGACGCACACAACCACCCACTCGTGTACCCGAGCTCAGCCCCACTCACTCCCACTCTGACACAGAACACTTGCTCAGCCAGGCACTCTGGGCCCCTCCCTTCCAATCACAACACTTAGGAGCCCTTCCTTTCCTACCCCAATCTCAGGCCTTCCCCTGGCCTGACCCCCCCTACTCTAGGTCAGCATTGTACCAGGGCTGGTGGAGAGCTGGAAGGCCCACGTCCACCCAGCACTGAACGACTGTAGCAGCAGCAGCAGGCACTGCTAGTGTACTGCCCTGCCTGCACGTCCTGCTGGAGAGTGTTGCTGGACTGGGGTCAGTGGTCCTGGGCTTTGACCTCAGCCACCTGCCCCTGAATCTGGGCTGAGCACTGGGAGTCAGTCCCCCTGACTCCCAGTCTCTCACCCTGAGGGAGCTGATCTTCTCTAGAAGATCAACTCTAATCCTGAAATAAATTGTTTTCCACAGCTGGTGCTGGGTTTGTCCTCTGAGGGTTGGCAGGGAGGATGAGACTGGGCCAGGACTAAAGATGGGTTGAAGTTGGGCATTGCACACACACTGAGCGAGGCAGAGACTCATCCTGCTGGTCTCTCGCTAAGCCAGTTTCCCAGTCTGTGCAATGGGGCAACCATACCAATTTGAGCCTTCTGAACCAGAAGTGAAAAGCAGCAGGCAGAGCCTCAGTACAGAGCAGCTTGGCAGCAGGAGCCAGCTCCCCCAATGTCTAGGTCATCCCACCCTGTCTGCTCTGTCCATTGTGTCCTACTTGATCCAGGGCCAGTTCAGCAGGTCCCAGGCCGGGCACAGCCCAGGCAGAGGACCTGGGGCATCCCAGACAGGGGCACAACTGGTCCTCCACAGCCAGTGTGCCATGTTTGTGGAGAGTCCTGGCCCCTCCCCAAGTGCTTCTCCTGTGCCAGCCCTGGGCAGGAAGCTGGGCACAGTTGTTGGCATGTCCACAGGCCTCCCATGTGGTACTGCTGCTGCTGGTCACGTGGAGTGCCTGCCAAGGCCTGTCCTTCAGGCTTGCAGCAGGGGACTTCAGGATGTTTCTGACCCTTGCCCAGAGCTGGAAGTGATGACAGAAATGGCGGGGATGGGGAGAAAGTTGTGCCCTGATGCTGTGTGTGTGTGTGTACTTATCTCTATATCTATCTATCTATCTATCTATCTATCTATCTATCTATCTATCTATCTATTTGCAAGTCCCAGAAGAGCCTGTGGAATAGGGACTGTCAGTATGTGACCAGGGGTTATTTGACATGCTGGACCATGTACCTGTGTGTGTTTATACAACTCTGGAGAGCAGAAGATCTTCTAAAAAGGGAGAGGAACCCTGGAAAGAAGATGTAGAGCTGGGTGCTAGAGGTTCACGCCTATATTCCTCACTACTCAGGAGGCTGAGAGCTGAGGAGCACTATTCTAATCCAGCCCAGGCAAGAAAGTCTGTAAGATTCTTAGCTCTAATTAACTACTGGAAAATTAGAAGTGGAGCTGTGGTTCAGAGTGGTAGAGTGCTAGCCTTGAGCAAAATTGCTCAGAGAAGTGCCCAGGCGCCTCATGACTGATCCAAAAAAAAAAAAAAGTAGATCTGGACTCAGTTTCTCTTCAGGGATCCAACATGCACACTGTCCTGGTTACATGGGCAGGAGCAGAGAATGGGATTCCTATGGCAGCACCCCATACTTGAAGCCCTCTGGGTTCTTCTCTGAGTGGTCTCAGCAGATACAGCTCTCCTTGTAGGCGTTGGCTGTGTGTGTGTGTGTGTGTGTGTGTGTGTGTGTGTGTGTGTGTGTGTGTGTTGCTGGAAAGGGATCAAGGTCAGGACCCCAATTCTGAGTCATCTCCATATCTCCAGTCTGAAAGGAACCTGCATTCATGCAGATGACAGCTCCCTGCGCACAGCTCTGTGGGAAGTTCCCTGCCATTGTCATCTCTGTGTCTTTGCTAAGTTGAAGTCCTTACATTCTTCAGAAGGGAACCCAACCCTGAGGCATGGAGAGCTTAAGTGACTTGTTTAAGGTCACATGACTGGCTTGGGGGGGGGGGACAATGTTAGGGATCCAAATCACCCCAGAGCCTGAATGCTTTTTGGTTCACCCTGCGAAACAAAAATGCTCCTCCACTGGCAAGCATATATCAAGGGTCACAGACAGGAAACTGAGAGGACAGGCCCCTTCCCCTACCTCCCCCTTCCAATTATTCACTCACTCAACAGGCACTTAACTTGTGCTGACAGAGTGCTAGGTGCCAGCTGTGCATGGAAGGATAAGGTCCCAGCCTTCACAGAAGTCAGAGCTCACAGTGTGTGAGTGTGTGTGTGTGTGTGTGTGTGTGTGTGTGTGTGTGTGTGTGTGTGTGTGGTGGGGAATGTATAAGCAAAGGACATGTCTTTGGAGTCATGAGTGCAACCAAGGAAACATAGTGAGGGTAGGGGATGGCACATCTGGGGCGGGGGGTGCTGTTTTAGAGGACTCCTGGAGGAGGTGATATTGGAGCTGAGCCTTTCCTGACAGAGTTTGCCAAGAACAGAAAGGAGACTGTGTGATTGGCTGGGACATAATGTGGGAGGAGCAGAGATAGGTCTGGAGAGGCTAGTAGTGGCCAAGGCATCCAGGGCCTGGGACACCTCTTGGTAGAGGGCAGTGGGAAGCCCCTGGGGCCTGAGAAGGGCCATTAAGTTACAGATGGGAGAGATGGTTGAGTAGGTCCAGGAAAGTGGACTTGGTAGGGAAGCTAGGAGTAGGAGCCTGGAGATAAAGTCCCAGCCCTGGCTGATGGTGGCCAGAAGACAGTCTTGGCAGTGAAGATGTGAATAGAGCAGACTGGAGATATTTTTGGAGGTAGAAGCAACTGCTGAACTTGCCGATGGACTGCATCCCAGTGCCTAGAACATAGCAAATCCTCAGGAAATACTTGTTGAATGAATTGAAATAAGGAACCTTCTCAGTGTCAGACTCTGTAAACACTTCTGCATAACCTCCAGTGTGATATGTGTATGAAAATTACCCAAGACCCTGAAAGGCTTCACCATCCTCTGCCCAAGGAGTTCGAGAGACCAGAGTATACAAGGCTACACACAAACCAGACATTGGTCCTTTGGAGAGATTTGGCTAGGGAGAAATGAACCCCTTCTCCCTTCCCAATCTAAAGCATGTGTGTGTACACATGCGAGCACCCACACATCCCTTCAAAGCAAACAAAGGAAAGACTAATACTCTACCAAGATTGGGCCTGGCCCATTTGACATCTGCAGCAGAAAGGAGGGAAGCTAGCTCAGCAGGATTTCTTGCAGGTGTAGAGGGCATTCTACTTTTTCTACGATAGCCCTTCAGGATCCATGACACCTAGAGTAGTGAGGCATTGGTTATATGAGCCCTGAGGTAGACCATGGGGAGAAGATTATCACATGGTGGTGAGTGTCTCTGGGGACATAGGCTCAGTTCCTGGTAAATCAATAGACAGGCTGTGGATGGGGCTGGTAGACAACCTGATACCCAGAGCTTTGGGTGGCCCTGGAGTGCCAGGCTGAGTGGCCTTGGCAAGCAGGGGTTGAGTGGGGGGGTGCTCTAGGTCCCACCAGCTGGGAGGAAACCTGCCTAGGCGCTGGGCCAAATAAATCATTGGGAAAGGAAGAAGAACATTTTCTCATCTGTTTAAAGGGCAATGAAGCATATCGGTGCTGGCCCAGTGGGAGGCGAGGCTGAGGCTAGGCGGGTGAAACCAGGGGAGCTCTATGGCTCGACCCACCATCCTCTCATGAGCTGCCCCACTGGCTGGGGCTTTGATGGCTGTGTGTTCTCCTAGCTGAGCCATGGCGGGGTGGGGGGGGGGAGTTGTTATTGCTAACAGCAACAACAACAAATATATTGCTTCATTAGTGATAAGAACATTATTAGAAAAGGCCCCCCTTTCAGGGCCTAGCCCTTGTCAATCTATACTTTGACCTCTGAAATCCAGGCTCAGATGCTTTATACCATTTTATGGATGAGGAAACTGAAACCCAGAAAGCTCAAGGTCACCTTAGCATGGCAGTATGAGGGCAGGAAGGAGGCCTTGGTCTCTAGTTTTTTTCAGGATTGGTCCCCTTCATTTCATTAGTGGCCCTAATGGGGCCAGATGACAAGGGTCACTGTCCAGGTATGTGGTGGAGTGAGGGAGATGTAGGGGGAAACATCCTATCACTTTGCCCAACCCCTCTATGTTCCAGTTGTGGATGGTGCCCTTTCTCTGCTCCAGATTCCCTGGAGGCCCCTCCTGGGGCTAAGATTTGCTTTCCACCCCCCTCCAGCCTCCCGCCTGGGCAGCTCAGGGAAGTAATTTCTCTTCAACCAGCTGGATTTGAATATGGAAACAATTTGTAATTACTCCAAGTCCTGCCAGGCAGGGTGGCATTATCACCAGAGCGCGTGTGGAAGGGCAGGGGCTCCTAGGGAAGCCCTCCTATGGGGAGTCACCACTGGGGGAGAACTGCTAGCGAGCACCTGCTGCCTGGTTGGTCTCTGCAGCCGGGCACACTCTGGGCTGGCTAACCCCATCAGACTCCCACAAGCCTGGCTGACCTATCTAGTCTCTGCAAGACCTCAGGGACTGGGGTGCATATCTGCCAGTCCCTCACTTTGTTGTACTACCTGTCTTCCCTAGGGAGTACATTGTTGCAGCTGAATGAATGGGGTCAAAAAGTCAGAGGTCTAGCAAGGAACCCAGAAACAGACAAAAAAACTGACTGCTGAATGCAGCCCCTCCCATCACAGCCTCTAACCCCAAGCTAGATCAGGAGATGGTATGAGGGGCGGTGGGGTGGAAGAAGGGAGGCCTCCAGAATCCAGCTGCATCACAGCTGCAAGAGACCTGCCTGTTTCTTTGAGTGCTGGGTCTCTAGTATGCAAATGATCATGAATATTCAAAGAAGAGAGGCAGGTTACTTGTAAGAGAGAAAGGGGCTAGAGCACTGAAGGACAGTGTCCTGGAGACTTCCAAAGATCTGTCCTGTGTCCTGATGACAGTCTATATCCTGGCACACATTTCCCAATTTTGTTTAGCAATCCTTTTCCCCCTCATAGTACCAAAGGAAGAAGGGGCCCAGGATTTCCCACTGTGCCAGGAGGGCACTCAACACTGCAGATGACAAGGCCCGCCTGGCTCAGCTTTCACAGTAGCAGCTGAGCCTTCATACTCAAGGATGCCAGGGTGCCCAGCAAGAATCCAGGAGCTCTGCCAGCCAGTGCTAGGCCCAAGGCACCAGCTTCCTTGGGTTCCCATAGGGAAAGGGAAGGTGTCAGCCCAGCCTTCCTCCCTGCTTCATATAGTCTTATAAATTCCCTTAAGGTGACAGGTGAGATTCCTTCATCGCCCCTTATTACCTCTTTCCATTAAAGTCGATAATCTCTCACAATCACTCACAACAAATGTCACTGCCACTGCTAGAGGGGGAGGGGCAATAGGGAACAGAGTGGTTCTCTGCCTGTCTTCTGGCCCCGGGGAATGGTGGGCTTTTTTCATCTAGTTTCATTCTCTAAGGGGACAAAACTCAAGAGATGTCTGTGGAAAGGTGGAGTTAGGGTTGGGTGGATTGAAGACTTCCTCGCCCAGTCCAGATTGGCCACCTCCTGGCTAGAGAGCCATCAAAAGTCTGTCCTGAAGCCATCCCACCCTCATTGCAAAACTGCCCCCTGCTGGCCTCTCTCACCAAAGCCATCAAATTAACCTACTTGTTCTGGCTGCAGTGGTGTGTCCCCAGTCTGCCCACCTTCCTGGTGGCAACATGCCCAGGCCACAAACCACCTGACCGGGGCCTTGAGCCATGGGCATCTCCCCCGGTACTGCTTCAGCCTTGTGGGCTCAGGCCCCACCCAACTGGTCCTGGGCACAGTGCCAGCATGGGGAAGGGGTGGGTCTGTGCATTTCCTTGGCTTCTACACAAACAGATGCAACATGGGGGCGCCCCTGGCACCAGGAAAGGCACTTGTGAGAATAGATACTCAGAAAAACATGGAACACTGCACACGTGCAGCATGCCCGTGCCTGAGGACATGCAACATTACAGCATTTACACCAGGGCATTCATTTAACATGCCACACTGCAGTGTACATGTGGCACCTGTGAGCCTGTGTGGTAGCT